>NW_008622190.1:0-37020 GCF_000691845.1 Merops nubicus
CCTAAAGGATTCTATGATTCTACTTTTAGACAAAATGCATTTTTAAGCTCAACAATTTTCATGACCTCCAAACTCCACAAGGTGTATTTAAGTAAATTTAATCAGCTTTCTTCTGAAGAAAAATTTTTCACTGAGACTAAGTTAATATTTTAAAATTATGCATCGGTGATGCATAGTTAAAGTCGTGGTGATTTTGTTATTGCCTGGGCTCATCCCTTCTGGTCTTGCTGGCATTGGGCTGTTAGAGCCAACAGAATGGTGCAGTTATACAAACAACTGGAGAGCTGGAGTATCATCTGAGGTTATTTTGAATGAAAATCTAAAAAAAATAATAAAAAGGAAATCTTAACTGTTTCTTGCACAAGTTTATTTTTTTTTAAAAAAATAGAAAAACCTAAGTAATGAGTTTTGGGCAAGGATTTGAATTTTTACTTGTAGGACACATCCATGAATATTTTTCAGTGTAAGGCCAGTATGCTTTTATTGGTTTTATTTTTCCTCCACAGCTCACCTCTACATGACGTAGACTTACTTTCTTTTGAATATAGACAGTCTTTGGTCCCAGTTTCTTGTGGTGATATATTCACTGCAAATCAGATTTATTTTTTTTTTCTGATATTTTCAAGAACAACCTGCAGAGTGACTTACTACTCACCTTCACAGATGGTAGCAAAAAATATCCAAGGGGAAAAATCACTAGGAAGTTATTCAACTTTTCAAATACTTTAAATAAGTGTTGGAATATAGATATCATACACTTTTCAATTGCATTTATTCTTTTCCTTTAATTTTTTTTTCAGCACTAGTATGTTACTTGTTTTGGAGCCAAAAGGAGAAAGAAAGATCACTTCACTTGCTTAGCTGTTCACTTAATGTAGCTTTTTTCAGTGTACGTTTTTGAAGAATGAATACTTTCAAATATTTTTTTTTGTTTTATCCCGAGAGAATTTATGTAATATTTAAAAGGATTTCAAAGGCAGAGTTTTCTCTTCTTCTTTCCATCTCAGAACACCAGTTTGGATCACCTCTGACTGAATTTTACCAGTTGAGAAACTCCACTGACTGCCAATACTACCTGCAAGTCAAAGGCATACTATGACATAAGCAGCCATATTGAATGAACGTACATATATCAGATCTGTTCCTTCTAGTCAGGCTTATTTTCTTGCTTATTTTCTTTTTATTGTTGTCAAAATGACACTGTTCTACTCCTCTAAATCTTGCACCCCATTGCAACAAAAAAAAAACCAAAAACCAAAAACCAAAAACCAAAAACCAAAAACCAAACCAAACCAAACCAAAACAAAAACAAAACAAAACAAAACAAAACAAAACAAAACAAAACAAAACAAAACAAAAAAAAACAAAACAAAACAAAAAAACGAAGATTCCAAGAAGGAGGTGTGAAAAAAAATCTTCCAATGATACGTTATTGATTAAGGTATTGTAAGCAACTATATTTTTCCCTGTCTAAACTGGAAAATCTTTTGGTGTATCTGATTCTGGATAGTATTTTCCAATTCAGGATTGCAGATAATGGTCTTATTTCGTTTTATAAACTTGGGGAAAATAAACATAAGAGGAAGAATAATAGACTGAAAACTTCATTTCATGTAAGTACTAACACAAATATAAAAGCCAATAAACAACTACTGAGTGTTCCTATAGTGCACACAGACTGAGAAATTCATGCATTCAAAACCACTCTGAGGGGAGGACCAGCCACAGATGCCTCAGCTGTACTCTTACTATGTAAATGTATGCTGACATAAAGTTGCCAAAATATGAGAATTGCATTGTCCTTGTGATTCCCACAGCACTGCCATAGATCCTACACTTCCATATTAACAGCAGTGTGGTAAAATTGTAGGAGATTTTGCAACATGCTGTAGCAGAAGAAGAGCAGAATTTGCTTCTTAAAGTATCAGAGAGATTGACATATGTTTTCTCCATCCATTTGGCTAGCCTACAATAAAATGCCTAGTGCTCCATCAGAGTTTGTAATTGATTGGCCAGTAAGCAGCTTGTTGATTATAACATATTCTAGCCATCTGATGTTTTGAACAATCCAGTAGCAATCTGCAGCAACGCTATTTACACTATGTTCCCTGCACTGGGCATGGATCCAGCTTTTACCACCACCAAGAACAAAGAAGCAGGAGGTCTATCATAACCTTCAGAAGGTTTTGCAAGTAATTTTAAGGTTTTCAGAGACAGTTTGACTTCTAGCAAAGGATTCAAACATGAAAATCTTTTTCATGTTTTTTGTTGTATGCATCATATGACCTCCTGAATGGGGGAAGAAAAAAAAAAGGTGTATAGAACAACTTTTCAGAAAAGATAAGGATTTAAGGGATATCAGGTTTCACTGGCTGCAAAGACAGAGAGGCTAGATCATTCAAAGAATCCTGGGCACCTTACATTAGTCACGTTCAGTGACTTAGGGCTTGATCTTCCGGGGCATGTGATGCAGGGTCTCTCAAAATAGTTCTCCCCTGCCAATTCAAATTATTTCCCCTTAGATCCTTCTAAGGAATTCAGATCATAGGAGAGCTTGGTCTATGTGTGTGGTTGTTTACACATATACAGACAACTAGTATGCAGGCAGGGTAGAGAGACCTAAGTGGTTTACAGATGCCGTCAGATCAAGCAATAGAAGTGTAAGAAATAATAGCAAAGAACAGACTGCAAAGGAAACTTACATACACAGGTCTGAGCACCAGAACACCCCAAACCCAAAGGCTCATTCTGCAATACCTAGAATAGAAAGAGGTGAGTAAGACTGGACTGCTCAAAGTCGAGGGGGACAAGATACTGATCTGTTTTAGCAGAGGACTTTAGAGCCCTAATGGCTCAATGGTTGGACTTGATGATCTTGGAGGTCCCTTCCAACCTAAAGAATTCTATGATTCTATAATTCTGAGATAAGGAACAAGTTCCTGTACATATTCAGAGAACATTGTGTTCTCTGTAGAGACTTGTGGTGAGGGGTGTTCCTCAGGGATCAGTACAGGGACCAGTGCTGTTTCACATCTTTGTTGGTGATATGGACAGTGGAACTGAGTGCACCCTCAGCAAGTTTGTGGATGTCACCAAGCTGTGTGGCATTGTTGAAATGCTGGAGGGGAGGCTATCCAGAGGGACCTTAACAGGCGAGAGACATAGGCTCATGCCAACTTCATGAAGTTCAACAAGGTCAACTGCAAGGTCTTGCAGGTGGGGCAGGACAATCCCAAGCACAAATACAGGCTGGGCAGAGTATAGATTGAGAGTAGTCCTGAGGAGAAAGACTTGGGGGTGCTGCTTAATTAAAGCTTGGCATAAGCCAACAATGTGTGAGTGTAGCCCTGAAAGCCAACCATATCCTGGGCTGAATTGGAAGAAGTGTGGCCAGCAGGTCAAAGGAGGTGATTCTCCCCCTCTACTCTGCTCTCATAAGACCCCACCTGGAGTACTGAGGCCAGCTCTGGAGCCTTCAACACAAGAAGGACATAGACATGTTGGAGTGGGCCGAGGAATGAGTCACAAAGATGGTTGAAGGGCTGGAACACCTCTGTTGCAAGGACAGGCTGAGAATGTTGGAGTTGTTCAGTCTGGAGAAGAGAAGGCTCCAGGGAGACCTCATTGCAGCCTTCCAGTACATGAAGGGGGCCAACAGGAAAGATGGGGAAGGACTTTTTACAAAGGCTTGTAGCGACAGGACAAGGGCTAATGGCTTCAAAATGGTAGGAGGGCAGATTTAGATCAGATGTAAGGAAGAAGTTCTTCACTATGAGGGTGGTGAAAGACTGGAACAGGTTGCCTAAGGAAGTTGTGGATTCTCCATCACTGGAAATGTTCAAGGCCAGGGCTTTGAACAACCTAGCCTAGTGGGTTGTCTCCTAAATATCTTTAAATATCTTCAAAGTCCCTTCCAACACAAACCATTCTATGGAAAATTCAGGAAAACAGATCTGAGCTTGGAAGTTAAATAACTTTGTAGCTGAAATGAGTGAACCCTTTTGTTTTATGCTCTCTCCAATAAAAAAATATTTAAATGTTATCTACAAACAGGGACATGCAAGTGCTACCATTGACAGATGTGTTAGTGGAAGCCACATCGCTCCCAGGGTCATAAACATTCCTCTGCTCTCTATGAACACTTAGCACAGTGGACTCCACATGCAGCTCCTGCGGAGGGGAGCTGACAGTGCGAGTGCCAATGGGCTGAACTGTGAAACTGAGGAACATATCAAGACGGAGATGTGTCCAGAACAGAACATAAGCTCCTGGGAAACAGTCAATTGCTTTCAAAGCACCGTCTAAATTTAAGCACTTGCATTACTGTACAACAGCAGAGCAGGGCTTGAAAGGATCTACATTTTGCACTTTCAAACCCTCATTTCCATTTTAACAGTAAAGATATATTTTCTTTAACAGAAGTGTATATTCTGCATGCAGTTATGAGGCTTAATAATGATCTGAGCTGTGTTGTTATCAGTCAAATCTGAGTGACATTAATAGATTTATCTGGCCTTTTTATAACACTGAAAATGGGACTTTTCCCCCCTCCAGTGGCTATGATTGTCTAATACTTTCCTGGAGTATATATAGGATAAAAAGCAAAAAGACGTAACACTTACTCAACACCACCATTGCTAACACTCATACGAACTATCTTTAGAAATCCTCAGCTTAACTTGTTTCTTGAATTTCCCTTTTAATTCTTACAAGCAAGCTCAAGACCCCAGTGTCATTGGTTGTTAGGTTTAAGTTCGTTAGTGTAAAGATAATGAGGTCCTCTTGGCCAGAAGGAAATTTAAAGTCTTCCATAAATTTTAAAAATAATTTAATGCAAGATTCTTGCACAAAGTTGTCACCATACTGCACTTCAGTGGGTTAATAAATGTATTCCTTGCCCACATCTTTTTGTAAACAAATAATTGTGAGAAAATAATTGTAAGAAAATAAAAAGCTTTAGAACTCTACTTAAGTGGTTTCTTCTTTGAAGAGACCACTTCAACTATGAAGAATTTGTAATTTATACAATCTAAGAATTAACTTTTTCATACATTTTGTATTACATGTACTTACTGGCTGTATACTAGTTCCTTTATTTATTTATTTATTTTATCCTTTTTGCAGATTCTTCAGTTCAGCTGTTCCATATAGTCTGACAGCATTTTTAAATGGTTGCTTTCATTATTATTTAATGTGTGTTGGTTTCAGCAAATATTGTAACTACAACTGTTGCTTATTATGGGTCTTTTTTTTTCCCTATAGTCAGTCAACTGGCAACATTCCAACCCCTTTTTAATTTCCTATGACTAGAAAACTATGCATGCAAGTTCTGCTCACTCTTTCAGATGTTTGACACCATTACTATTTAATATGCTCCTTCAAGAAATGTTGTTTGCCACAGCATTTCCTGACAGCTTTACAGTTCTGCTACTTCATTAAATACAACTGTAATTATGTTTAAAAAAATAAATACATTGTGGAGAGACCTTAAGAACCTTCTGAATTTTGTTTGCTACACAGCTACTTCCCACTCTGTCCAGTAATATTATAGGAGACTGAGTTGCTACAAATTAGTTATCTTTTCTGAGTTTCCTGACAACTAGTATCTGAAAGCCAATATAGTTCTCAGGATTTCCTAGAAAATAGTAGTATCTACATGCCTAGACAAGAGAAATGGATAATGAAGTGTAAACTGAAGAGAGTTTTTCTCTGAGTGGAAGAAATTGCTTCAGCATCTCTGTTCATGTTTACTTCTTCAGTTTCAGAAACGGAGGAATCAACAGGTTTCAAAAGTCACTGAAACTTTGCCTCAGTCATTTAAGCAATCCAAATTTCGCTAATGATCCCAATTCCGTCTAGAGTACTTAGGTCTGAAAAGACATGTTAAGATTTTCACTTAAATTTCATGTAAATGTTGAGGATTTGTGGGCTTTTGTACTCATGCTTACATACACAATAAATAGACATCCTTATCAATAACGCACCAAGGAAATGCAAATTCCTTATATTTCCTAAATTATTCTCTTGGATATCCATCTCTCTATTTATGCCACTAGTCAATTCTTCTCTATCTCTTGAAATAATTCCACAGGCAACTTCATAAAATTCTATCGGGGCTTCTGGCTCTGAAAAAAAAACCCTGCTGTTTTCTACACCTTCCTCAGCTTCCACTTCTTTCTCTTATCGTCCTTCCCCTCTAGAAATAGCTAGAAACTTCAGAAACAGCAAACCTTGTTTTTCTAGCTGTTTCTCTGTATGTCAAGAAGAAGAAAAAGGTATCTCTTGGAGACATTAAAAAGCAAGGTGACTGTTAGGGTAGGGTGGTGTTTTAAAGGTCTGCTAATGGAAAAGAGGGCCTGGAAGGACTGGAGAGGGTCCAGCATCAGGTAGCAGATGTGCAGAAACACTGAAAGATAGAGGTGTTTCTATTTAAGCATTTTCACCCATAAAAAAACTGGAATCCTCTTACCCAAGATGCCCTAATGATGTCTGTCCTGTGTGGCTGATATAATGTGGTCCAGTTCTAAACTGTAACCATGGGAAAACTTTCACCATAAGGTAAAGATTTACCACACTGGAGAAGGATCTTTCTGAAGGAAGGTTGGCAGTCTGAGACTGTGAACTGCCACAGGAATCGGGGCCTCCTTAAGCCAAATAATTAACTGTTTCAAATGCAGGAACATGCTTTTTCTGTCATAAACACAGTGAAGGTGTTTAAGACATCATAGCGTATCATACTAAATGCATTTCTATCCTGCTTGTTCAGTTCCTTCTCCTAGGGAGAGAATGTGAAGCGGGAGAGAAGACAAACCGTATGTAACAGATATTGCCAATATTGTTCAATACACTTTAAGAATTTATTTAAACACTATTGTTTTGATGGCCAGACACGATATTACTCAGAAACAGAAAGTAGGTCTTGGTAAACTTCTGTAGCACAGACCTTCACGGTACCTGAACCAGGCATTTGTGTTTATTACAATGAAAAATGAGTATTAATTGGCTACTGCATTTCAAAATAGATTCTTTTCATCTTTATAATTGCATGATATTTGCAGGTTTGAATTCCATTAGCTGCAGCCTGGAAGGTGAAGTAAGAGATGCGTCATTTTGCGTCAGGTACCATCAGAGTCCAAGTCATCACCTGTAACCTGCTGTTACCATTATGCCATTATGCAAATTAGCACAACAGCACATGAATTTAAAATGAATTAATACTCATATCAGGGAAGAGTATTCAATCTGCATTTCTGTCAGATATTTATCAGACTAGATATATACTGGAAGCAATTATTTGAATTATGCATGACTATTTCAATTATTTAGTACCTACATATCTCTAAAAAAATGATTAAGTCCTACCTGTCTAAAAGAAACCTTTTCAAACTTGGCATGAAGATATAGAATAACTAGGTATACACACACTAAGAGCATGCTATTGTTTATTTATATTTTCACTTTCAGTTCACTAAACACTGTCCCATTTGGACTGAAAACAGAATTTCTTGCAAACGTTCCTTTCAGCTATAGTGGTTAGCTTTCAAAATTTGCTTTAATCTACAAAATTGCCATCCAAATTGTTTATATCCAACCAGGAATTATATAAATTAAATTTCCAATGAGTTCTACCTTAAAAGAATATTAAAATTGAAAAGTCAAGTGCTCCAATGAAGAACTACCAAAATTAAGAATGTAGGTCACATACACATACATCTTCCTTCTTTTGAAGATCTGTGGTGTTTCCAAGTACAAGATCCTCTAATAACACCTTCTCAGATCCACGCCCCATTCAATGGTCAAGAATAGTTATTCTTATAATTAAGTAATTATAGCTATGTACATGTAATGCAGTTTTAATTCTGTATTAAAAATGCAATGCTTATATGTTCATCATCCAGTACTCTCTTTGTCTAACAATACACTTTTTACTTTTAATTAAAAAAAAAAAAAATCAGAAGTTTTAATATAGGAATTTGCTGTTATCTGTGAGAGAAAGTCAAAGGGATGAGAAGCAACATATATGGACCAGTTGGCTAGAAAACCATCTTCTGTGTAAGTTAGGTAATGTTCCATTTCCCTTTGTTCAGTGCTAAAAATTAAGGGTTCACATAAGAGTTTGGCTGGACTGAGTAGCAGATCTAAATTTTTGTAAGCAAGAGTTTGGTTATAAACAAGAGTGAATGTTTCCTTCTGAGAAAATTAACACTGGAAATTCAAATTATGTACTCCAAATACCATACCTATATCTTCTAGCATCTTGTATTTTCCTTCAGATTCTTAATGATTCATTTTACTGCTACATTTTCTCTTGTGTTTATCTTGTCACTGTTTTCATTTTCATTCAGATTTACACCAAATATGTAAATGCAGTCCCAACACATTAAAAAACATGTATATTGAGATTGTTAAACATTCACTGTACATCAAAAAATGCTCTAGAGTTGCTCCCAACAGAGTTTTCCTATCTAAAGTTAATGAGTTTTAATGTACAGTTTCCTTGTACTTTGCCTTTCTCTACACATCAATCTGTTCCTGGCATCTGTCAAGCATGCAGGAACAGGGAAATATTCTCTGGGGCTGTCAGTGAAATGACACCTTTCTCCTTTACTCGGTGTTTGAAAATAATGCTCACATTTCTCTGAAAGTCTCCAGGCAAAGCAGGTCTGTCTTATAAAACCAACACCATCTGCCCAGGCAGACTCTAGTGAGCCAATGACACGTAAAAGATTTTCTCTGATCTCTGATGTCAAAGATGTTACATTAGGTTATCAGACTTCCACTTAACTAGATGACTTACCTTGCACACCTGACATTCAAACAAGATGGTTAAATAGAACTGCTTCACTTAGTACCTGTATTATCACAATCAATTATTATAAACAAGGACTCTAATTTATGAATGACAGTGCAATCAAATGTTCAAATAAAGGATGGGACACTTTGGCACTGAATTGCTGCATGACAGACGACCTTATTGAAACTATATGGATTTTAGCATTATTTAGATATTTAGAAACAAACATTGTATCTGTAGGCAACATACAGACTTGTATTTACCCTGCAATTAATCATTGCACAAGCAAGTCCCCAAAGGTTTTAATTTTGAAGCTAGTAATCATTTTGTAGTTTCCTGAACCAGAAAGGTCAGAAACATTGAAAATTAAGAGTGCCACCCACTTCAGAACAAGGGGGTGAGTTTGCCTTAGTTCTTCGGTTACACAATGATAAAGTGGTTGTGGTAAACTATTTCTCCATCTCCCTTAGTTGATGTAAAGATGTTTATCGATATTTATTAGTTCTTCTAACAAATTCTTTTTGATGACTTCTTGAAGAATCATTCTTAACTCTAATAAGCTAAATAAAAACCCAGAGGAAAATAAGAAATTCAATTCAACATACAGATGACATGGATTTTCTTCTGATAGTCACATTTCCTCTCCAGACCAATTATAAAAGTACTAAATGCCAAGACATCACCATTTACAGATAATATCAGAATTTTTATCAAAACAAATCTTCTTTCTCATTACCATTATCACAGCACCTTCAAGTATGATAACTTCAAATGATTCCTCTCTAACCCAGTGCTGTTATCTATTGTAATCCCATTTCCTCAACATTCATCCTTATCCTTTAAAATTACAGACAAAGCAATAACATATATTGAGTGAGAGCTATACTCACACTAAGACAAAATCTTATTTTTAACTATTTCTTCCTGAAGGCATGATAAAATTGCAATCAAAGAATAAATGAGGATATGACACAGGTTTCTAGTAGGAAAGATGATAACCATGTACTTAAACACCATTGTCTCCAGTAGGGTGGACATGTACTAGCTAAGTATTTTTTTGAATAACTATGAATGATTCAGTTGGTGACAGTGTATCTGATTTTTACTGAAGTCACAGTAATGGGTATGCTGTTAACACGTTTCCTGAACATGGTATAACCTAATTTTGGCAGTACTCTTGATGAGTAAGAACACTGTCTATGAAAAGCTGATTAATTTGAATTCTTTCCTGGAAACAAAATAATTAACCTGGAATTTTCTAAGAAATTCAAATTGAATTCATTTGAGGATTTGGAATGTTTTTATACTAGTTGTCTCTTTTATATTTTCTGTAACATAGGAAGTTCTATTTCTGTTAGTACAAACATTTAAGCTCAAAATATATTTTAATGTTATTCAATACCAAATGAACTAGAAGAGAAGGGTAATTTGATGAAAGTCTAGAATAACTGTTTTGATCTGTCATTTTTAAAACATTACCAAAATATCACTTCTGATCTCACTGCCAAACAAGGTTATAGCTTAGAGCATTCCAGCACTTTCTTCCACAGAAAATTAAGACCAGATAAGATTTTTATTGCTTTTACCAAGTGTACCAAGTGTATGTCTAGAAACATAAAGAAATAAAACCAGTTTAATGTCTGTGCAGTTAAGCTTTTGCTATTCCATACAAAAGTAGCTTCTGTTGTATTTGTGTAGTTCCTTCTATTCTTCATTTGTGTTAACATTTAAATGAAAAAATATCATTCTTATGCATCATAGTAGCCAAGATTTGACTGAAAAATATTAAATTTGAATTGTTTTGACTCTCAATAGCAGAGGAAGGACCAACTCCTACAGATTGCTTCATCAAAGTAGACTTCTACAGCTTATAAGCAAGCCATGGGGATCTCAGTCACAAGATGTGTTAAACTGCAAAGAAAACTTCTGGGTGATCAGCACTTCACCTCATCCCAGATACTAACCTAGATAGGATCACAATGGCTACACCAATTTCTGTAACACAGAATAGGAACAAAAAAACAAACAAACAAACAAAAAAAACCACAAACAAACAAACAAACAAAAAAATCTTTTCATCTCATCCTGTTGCCTTTTTCTCATACTTTTGTAAATATATGTCCATTTATTTTTCCACCTCTGCAACTGTGAGACATGAACTCTTCCGTTAGCTCACCTTCTAAAAATCCTGCAGCTGGGACCTGGAAATTGTCTCCCTGGTTCAACATTCAAAATAAGAAAGCAAACCATCTTGGCATAAGTCACTTAAAGAACAACATGGGCCTTGTCTTACTTGTCGTCCTCGTGTACTTCAGACACTGAATAATTGAGCTTGCTGGACTTCTACCAAGTTATCTATCTCTGACGGCTGGTGTGCTGTAAATTCATACAGAAAACTATTATATTCCACCAAACTGCTGCAGCTCCCCAGATAAAATGGTAAATTTTCCACAGATTTTCCTGTCAGCTTCAACCTGAAGGTAGGATTTAGGAAGGTTACATTTCTCAGCAAACAGGCAGTTGGAAGAGGTTTTTTAGCACTTCTCAGTACTCCCTTCTAGTAAACCAAGTTGGTTTTTTTTCAGCCCTCAAAGAAAAATAAAAATTGAACACATTTATTATGGTTACCAGACTTTGCTGTAACAGTTCCAGAAATGTTGTCTTGAGGCCTCTACACTGTCAGAAGACCTGAAGAGTTGCTTCTCTGCATGGAATATAACAGCAGTTTCAGGTTTCAGCAGCCTTCCAGCATGCAATGGAAGAATTTGGCAGATATTCCCTTTACATGCTCATATTTAATGTTTGTTCTTTCACTTTCTCTTGTTTGCCACTTTGAGCTGAACTCCTTAAAAAAAAAAAAAAACTAGAATGAAGGAGTATCAGTCTCTAAAACTGATGGCTCTGAAGACAAATACTTTGTCTTTGTGGGCAAAAAGTCAGACTATGTGCCAAGTTTTTTCTAAAAGTCTAACAGGTGAATATGTGTATTCTTTTTGGACTCAAACTGTTAGAACAAAAATTGATTTTTTTTTATTTCCACTTTTATTTTGTACAAATGTGAGAAGCTCAGTAGATGAGAAATGATACATAAGGTCTGAAAGGTCCAAAGCTTGTGCTGAGTAAGCTTCATTCCAGATCTGCTGTTACAGCTAAGTGGCCAGGCACATGTTATTACAAAGTTCCTGATTCATCTCCTTTCATTAGAAAACTCAACAGCGGCAACAACAAACAATCTTTTTTTTTTCCCTTTTCTTTCCATACTAACACCCACTGTGGTGCTACCAGTTTAGAGACCGCTCTTTTCTGAATCTGTTAGTAGTTTGCACTGCTCCAAACACACAGTCATTGACTGGAATTTCAGAAAGTGATGTGAATAACAAACAGTGTATCAGTTTTGACAGGGAAAAATAAAGGATTTGCCCCCCACTGTTATTGCCTAAAGATGCACTTGTAGAAAATAAATAAAAATATCTTCCAGAGGTAAAACTTTGAGAGGTAAAATTACACCACTGTGTAAAAGGCAAATCTAGAGGAAAAATTAAGTGAACTCTGTAATATCAGGGTTCAGAACTACCACTGTTTTTTTTTTTTTAATTACATGGCCACCTGTCACAGTTCTATCTGAGATAGCACTGAAATGGTAGGGATCTGTCCTAAAAATGGAACATGTAGCATTTAAATTATTTGGCCACAGGGGTCTTCACATCTGAATACAGCATTTTTAGACATAAATACTGCTAAAAAGTCATCAGTTTTCCTTCCTTGCTGTCTCATAAAACAATCTGATAAATATCAAATTTACCTTTCAGCAAAACTATGCATGAATGCCTTTGCTATTCAATCAGAAGCACCATCAAGTACTACAGCAAGCACTAATAATCTGTATAAAACCCCAATATCAAGGTTTGCTTTCATACAGCACATTTAATCTGGAAGAAACTCTAATTGCATTACAGAGGTTATTCTTTTGTCTAGCACCTGTCATAGAAATGGATTTCAATTCACTTTCTTGGCACACTATACGGATCATTCAAACAGCATACAATACCCAGGAACGCCTTCATGCATTACTGAACTGCAGCCATCTCTTTAGCTGGATACAGTTGTTTAACAATACACAGCAACACAATGCAAGCCTTACCGAAATTAGCATGAGCATGAAAATTTAAATAGGAATAATACTCCAGTGGGAGGATCTTAGTTTTCTGTTTTGTCTTGAGTACAACAGCAATCTGTTTCATTTATGTAATTTCCCAGTAGTTAGACCACTTATCAAAAAAAAGAGCCAGCCCCTATGCTAGGCCCTTCTTAGCCTGAAGGGTTGTAAGCTCTCTGCACTTATCTGCTCCTAGAGAATGCTAAACACAAGGTGAATGTCACAGATTTAACCCACTGTCATATAAGAAGGTGCTCAAATCAGCTCCTGAGTCAGTAGTATATACTAAGCTATCATGCAAAAATAGGAACCACTATCTCCAGATACATTTGTGAATGAAAGTGACCAAGGCCAAATGTTTTTTTTCATGGATTAAGCATATTCTTATGATGTCTAATGTGCTGGAGAGTCATGTGATGAAAAAGCTTAAATTCAAACAGAGGTGGTTTAGGTCTCATCCTTCGCAGCAGAAACAATGACAAAAACAAGAACATGGTGAAAAATTACCTCTGCACTTTCTCTTAATTTGCACTTGTCTTTCAGCCTGTCTTTCCCACCACTTCTGCTCCATGCATGCTGCCAACAACAGCAGCCTCAGCTTTTTTTGGTTAATTGGCTCAAATGTGCCTTCTCATTATCCTTCACACAACTTGTTATGGCCTTCCTACTCTGTAAAACCACCTGTGTTTGTTTCCTTATTACATCCATAGGAGTCATGTCTGCTGTACAGCCACCAGATAGTCTTATCTAGGTATACATCATGATAGAGCTTCCAAGTTCCTGAACCTAGTTATGTACTTATACTACATACTAGTTCAGTGTCAGATACAGATCTGTGTCCCACATACCTAGACTACCTCCCTAGACTCATTCTCCTTCTATCGACCCTTCATGCTTGGTAGAGCTAAATTGTCCAAACAGGGAGTTTCAATGCATTTCAAAGACATTACATTTGGATATATGAAGAATGATAACTGTGGGAAATCTTAGCTTTCTATGATAATGACGTTTCCACACCTTTCCCTCCTCATTGTGTGCTTCTAGCTGTGTTATGCATGTATATGTCATAAAACTTCAGGGGCAAGGGCCATGAGCCCAGCTCTTGGATGAAATTCCACCCAGAAATAAGTATATATCCATCTCTGTGTTTTACAGATTATCACTGTGTAAAGAAAAAGAACAGACAATAACAATTTTGATAAACTTATTTTTTGTTCCTTGAATAAACTTCTGATACCACACACAGAACAGACTTCAAGCAGGAGGATCAGGGGGGAAAAAAAAAATAGATCTATTCAAACTCTTATAGCAGCCAATAGTTTTAACTGATGTAAAACTATTTGTAATTCTAACCTAGCCTTAACATTTTGATATGCTGAAACTTGAAGAAAAACAAAGAGGAGAGTAGGGAATGCAGCACAATAACTTATGACACAGATTAGCTTCTATCTCCATTGTTATATTTGTTTTGATTGCTTCTGGTTTATAACTTATTTCCACTTTTTTTCAGTCATTTATGGATTATCATGGTGACTTTGAAATAATTTTCCTTTCATTAGTCAGAGTTTGCTCCCAAATCATTTTCAACACGGCCCAATGCCAGTCAGTATTGAAAATAATTTCTGTCCAGTATCAGTGTCAGAATGCAGAACAGGTCAATCTTTGTATCCCAAATAAGTGAAAGAAGAAGAAAGGCTTTGTTAGACGTTTTGTGGTTAGAAGTAGTTCCACAAGTGAATTCTTTCTTCATTGAACACCAGATGAAAACAGATAATGTTTTATTTATTTTGTGGGATAAGGTGCCATTATAAGATAGGTTTTGTTTGTTGGTATATTCCATCATCTTCTTAGATTTATGCATTTATGTATATGTAATCTCTTTCCTTAGTATTTTTTTTTTCCTCTTTTTCCTGTGTGAATTTGATTTTTTTCTGTGTTGCTTTTCTGTCAGTGTTGCTTTTACGTTGAGACCACAGAGGCTTTTATTTTATCTTGACTTATATTTTTTATCATGCAAATTTGAAGTTTAACAATAGTGGGGAAAGATAAGAGGCTCTCTCTAGAGCCTCTGCAAATCCTCCATACAATGCTTCCGATTTTAGACAAAATTGCTAAGCCCTTCTTCAGATTGCTATCTACTTAGCCAATGAGAATTGTATTATGTTAAAAAGTTAAAAAGATCACTATGGGGCAGCAAGAAAAATTACTTATAGATTATACTGAAAAGGTAAGGAGTGGAGTTTTAAGATGTTTAAAATAACTTTAGGGCATGAAGCTCCCAGTAATATTGAAGTACTAACCACTAGAATAGATGCATGAAATTATGTCAGAAAATTTGTATAGATGTTCTTCAACATGACAAATAGCTCTAAAATCCAAACCATAAATTACTTCTGTTTTAAACCTAATGGATGATGCATGTAAGGCACTAAATTTGGTCTTGAGTACAACACTTGATGAATATCTTATTCTTTAAGTGGATATTCATACTTTGTGATTTATTTTACCTAACTTAGGAGACTTAGAGGCACTTAGGAGACTTGCTTCTGTTAATAAAAAGAGATGAACATTCAGAGGTGGCGCACTATTTTTGATTTGAACAGTTGACACAGAAGTTACCCTACATACAGATGGAGAGATTTTTCCAATGAATAATTAACAGTGGTGGGTTTTTTTAAACAATGTATCTCTTATTTCTAATTTCCATTTAGTTAACTCCCTCATCCAGCTGTTGGATCTTATGTCGTTTGCGTAGCATGAAGAACGCTTTATAATCAGGAATCTCTTTCCAATGCACAAGGTAAGAAAATCACTAATGAGACTAATGGGAACTAATGAGAGACAAATTTTGTTAATAATAATAAGAGAAAGATGAAAGTTCAGCCTAGAGGAATGAAAAGACCCAAAGAATCATGAATGGTTTGGGTCTGAAGGGACCTTAAAGATCTTCTAGTTCCAACCCGCCTGCCATGGGTAGGGACACTTCCCACAAGACCAGCTTGCTCAAAGCCCCATCCAACCTGGTCTTGAACACTTCCAGTGATGGAGAATCAACAGCTTCCCTGGGCACCCTGTTCCAATGTTTCACCATCCTCACAGTAAATAACTAATATCCTAATAATCTAATCTAAATCTACCCTCTTTCAGTTTAAAGCCCTTACTCATTGTCCTGTCACTGGAAGCCCTTGTAAAAAGCCCCTCCCCAGCTTTCTTGCAGGCCCTCTTTAGATACTGCAAGGCCACTATAAGATCTCCCTGAAGGCTTTTCTTCTTCAGTCTGAACAATCCTAACTCTCTCAGTCTGTCCTTGCAGGAGAGGTATTTCAGACGTCTGATCATCTTTATGGTCTTCCTCTGGACTGTCTCCAACATATATGTAAATATGTACATATGAAATATACATACATACACCCATATAATGAAATATAAATATTCAGAAGCTCATGTTTTAATGCATATATTTTAATAAAGCATTTTACTAATAAAGTGTTTATTAAAGTGTTTAAATAAATTTTTATTTGATATCACCTATAAGGAGTAAAGTACACTACCCAAAACAACTGTTAAAGCAGTAATTCCCTTACCAACCCACAGGTTCTTAAAAAAACCTACTTCCTGCTGTCATGTGGATGCAGGAGAACAAAATTTACATAATGTTATATGGGTATAATGCCACAATGTTTTAGAAAATTAGTTCTAGCTGCAAATGTTTTGTTTTTCTTTTTAAAAAGACCCAAAATACTCTGCCTAAATCCTTAGTAAAATAAAACTCTGGATGAACAAATGGGTATTCTACCTTGACTAGAATGTATACCTCTAGCAGACTAAGAAAAAACATTAATCTTGCCCCCCACTATCACCCTGTATATAAGTATCAAAGTTGATACAGCCTTGTTTTAGGTAATCTTAGTTGCTGGGAAGATAAACAACTGTAAAGGAAAGGAAGCCTGGACTCATTCTATTCAAGGTTCTATAAAAGAACAATTGAATGTGAATTTCCAGTACAGAGATCACAGAATCATAGAATAAGAGTCGTTTAGATTTGAAGAGGCCTTCAAGATCATCAAGTCCAAATGTTACCTAGCACTGACAAGTCTACCACTAAACTATGTCCTAACTGCCACATCTACATGTCTTTTAAATAACTCCAGGGATAGTGACTCCACTACCTCCCTGGGCAGCCTACATTTGATCATTCTTTTGGTGAATAGATTTTTCCTAATGTCCAACCTAAACCCACCTGGCACAACTTGAGGCCATTTCCTCTTATCCCATCACTTGCTACATTGGAGAAGAGGCCAACACCCACTTTACTACAATGACCTTTCAGGAATTTGTGGAGAGTGACAGTTCAGTAGAATTAAAGTTGATGTATCAAACATTCATTACAAATGTTCTGTTGGGGTTGAATCTGGGAGATGACTTTTGTGGTGATGCTGGGGTTGCAGGAGCAGGAGGATGCAGTCAGAGGCAGGGAGGCCCCACAGAGGTGGTGCAGCACTTCTCTGGCACCAAGCTTCCTCATCCTGAGGAACCATGTGAGGAGCTGGTGGGGGACAGAGAACAGAATGCACATGACAGCAAACTTACCCATTTCAAGAAGATTCTAGAGATACAGACTGAGCATGACAAGCCCCCCAACCCATTTCAAGAAGATGCTGGAAGTTCAGACTGCTTCTGATAAGGGTCCAAATGTCTGCCTGGAGGAGGAGTAAGGTTGCTTGTATATGGGGGTGAATCAGAGCCCCACGTGGCACCCTCTAGGACTTGGATATCTCAGCTGGCTGGACCAGTGCTGGACCCTGGACTGGTAAAAATTATTCTTAGTTTCTCTCTTTTCTTTCTCTCTTTTCCTCTTTCTCTTATTTTCTTTTCTCCTAATATAAATGGTAATATATTGCAAGGTTTGAACATGTGATATTTTGCCAATTTTTCTCCTTATTATGCCACACCCAAAGTGATTTTTTTATCATACCATATCTAAAGTTATTTTCAAATCACACCTAAACTGTTGTTAGCACCTAAAATTCTTCTCTTATCACTCCAACATAGCTGTTAGTAAATAAAGCTGTGTTTTGTGAATTAGAGAATCCCTGGTGTCATGTCAACTTAATCCTGACCTGGGAATTGGGGAACTTGAGTCCTGGTTACCAGGGACATGATAGCCTCCTTTTCTCCAGGCTAAACAATCCCACTTCCCTCAGCTACTCCTCTTAAGACCTGTTCTATAGGTGGTTCATGAGCTTTGTTGACCTTCTTTGGACATGCTCCAGAACTTCAGTGTCCTTCCTGGAGTAAGGGGCCCAAAAGTGAACTCGGTATTCAAGATGTGGCCCCACCAGTGCTGAGTACAGAGGGACAATCACTTCCCCAGTCCTGCTGATGACAGTATTTCTCATACAAGCCAGGGTACTAATTGCCTTCTTGGTCGCCTGGGCACAGTCATGGCTCATATTCAGCTGGGTGTCGACCAACCACTCCAGGTCCTTTCCCTGTGGGCAGCTTTCCATCTATTCTTCCCCAAACCATTCACATTTGCATGGGGTTATTGTGACCCAAGAGCAGGACCTGGCTCTTGACCTTGTTGAACCTCATACCATTGGCCTTGGCCCATCAGTCCAGCCTGTCCAGACCCCTTTGTAGAGCCCCCAGATAATGGTATTTCTGTTCAGAATCTGTAGAGGTGTTAATTCTAAGCAAAACTGCTCTGCTGATTCTGGATGCAATTGCATGGCAAGCAGAAAATATTAATTAGTCTAGTTAATTATATGGTAGAGGAAAAAAAAATCCAAAGTTTTCAGCAGCTACAATTTATAAATGAAATGCATGGAAGAGTCCAGGAGAAGCAGAATAGGGGAAGAGCAGGATCTGCACAGAAGAGAACCTGCACAAAGAGCAGAAAAAGACACCATGCTAAATATCATGTTTATGACATTTTGAAAGTGAGCAGGTATTCCTGAGGTACAAGAGAGCAGGAAGAAGTTGCAGGGTTTACTTCATTCTGAAAGAGAGGGTAGTAGCTGTCATGTGAGAAAAGTTCTGGAAGAAACAAGTGCAGATCAAGACAAATAGCGCCAATGGCAGAAAAGGCAGAAGAAGGTTTCTATGCATCAGAAAAGTAAGCAGGAAAGAAATGAGAGAAAGCAGAGTTAGTAGGGGCAGAAAAAGAGAGGAAAGGTAAAATGAAGAGAGAGATGGAAGGAAATGAAAGAAGTAATAGAGGGATGTGATTGAAAGAAAAGTAACATGAAGAGTTAGAAAGTATACTTAAGAACAAATTTGGGTTCGGGGAAAGGTTTACAGAAGCACAAAGAGATGAGAATAATCAGTGGAGATAACAAAAACAGACCAAAAAGGCAACAGCAAATGATCAAGTGAATTGAATTAATTGCAGAGGTATGAGCAGTTAGATGGCAAGGAGAAATAACATTGGAGCCATTCTTAAAAGGATTAATTGCATTAAAGCAGAGCCAGCAACTGTATTTTCGTAGGTATAGCCAGGTTCTTAAACAGCACCTATAAAAGCAGTGCTCTCTGCAAATGCATTCAAATAACCCACGGATTATTTAGGCGTGCAGGCCCTGGATGTGAAAACAGCACTCAAGGCAGCAACCAGACTGTTACAACAGCAGACTCTGTCCCTGATTCTCACCACTCTTCTACCACTAGTGTACCATTTCCTATGTCTTGCAGTTGATAGACCCGGGACTCCACATCCAAGCCTCCTTGCTGCTCATTGCTGTACCAGAATGGGCCAGCCATGCTCTCCACAGTGTAAGACCCTACGGCCCTGTCCCTCCCTAAGTCCAAAAGTGGATTGGCTGAAGGGAAGACAACCAGTTACACCTGCTCCTATGGTGGCAGCAGCCACTCCCACCACACAGGACCTTTCTTCCCACCTGTCCTCCACCATCTGCTGCTCACAGAGCCATGAGACCTGCAGAAGGAAGGTGGAGAAGGAAGCACTATGGAGAAGTGGGTATTGACCCCTACCTTCTAGATGTAAAGTGCCTATAAATCTAGAAGAAAAGGCTCTGGGGATAAAATTCCCATTTATCACCTACATTGTTATACAAGCCAGAGTGCTATTCTCTGACATTTTAAATGAATCAGCCACAGGCTATGCACGTAGAATGATGGATTACGGAGCGGGAGGAGGTAAAACACCTTGCAAGAAGAGCACAGAGAAATAGACCAGGGCTCTGGGGATTGAACCAACACACTGCAAGACAGAGGCCTCCGTCCAGCCTGTGCAGCAACATCTCCTCTCCTAACTGACTGCTGGCAGAGGTGGCAGGACAGATATTGGGTGTATATTAAGGGGGACAAACAGGAAATCAGAACAGCTTAAGTCAGGAAAAAAAAAAAAAGTTATTTTAACTCTGCCTGCTGACAGCTTTGCAACCTGTTGGAGCACAGCAGAGCCCTCACTGCCCAGCCAGGAGCCCAGCTCTGCTGCTGCACAGCAGGAACACCCAGCAGCAGGGTGTTGGTCAGGAGCAGGAACCACCACATGGGATTCACCTTAAGGCCAGGGGAGGTGGCGGGGCTGGGACCAGTGCTGCTGCCAGAAGAAGGTCTCTTTGCCTTCCAAAAATGAATGAACACCAAACCAAAAGGTTCAAATATATCCCTTGCCTCCTATGCATCCCCTGGAATGCATTCTGATTGCGTATCCTTGCTGGAAAATACAAACCAATTTGCTTTGAAACATGGTTGTGACACGTGGCGTCAAGTGTTGGGCTGGCAGCTGGGTGTGAGCGGCATCTCTTGTGACAGCACGTCTGACTGCCTCGCCCAGGACCTTCACCAGGAGAGGGATAATGGGGTGCCTCCGCAGGAGAGTGTAAGATCTTCTTAGAGTCAGAAATATTCTTTCTGTCATTGATGAGGACGTAAGTGGGAGTACACGGCTGCAACTTGCAATGAAAATTGTCATGGGAAGTTAAGGGAAAAACAAGGTCTTTTACAAAGTAAAAGAAAAGGTAGCCTTGCCTGTCTTGTCACATTATACAACTGGCATCTGATCTAACAACTTGGGATAAAGCACAAGACATTAGTAATAGAGTTTTGCAACTATTTTGACAAAGAACTCTGCTTGAAGAACTTAAGAAGAGAGCTTAGAAATTCTGCAATAATGTCCTTTATATTCTAAGACTTTAGCTCAAGAAACAAAACCAATTTGAGTTTAGAAAACACACATGTCACATGCTGCTAGCAACAGGCATTTTACTGCACAGGCAGTGAGATACTACCCAACAAATGCACCAAAGAAGACCTTTTTTCCGGCAGAATTCTGTGACTTAGATGTAGCTGTAGTAATTAAGTTTAGAAACTGAAAAGGAGAAACAGATCACTAAACTGAGCGACACCAAAGTAGAATTCTAATGTCAATTTGAAGTTAGTTGGAAAAGGCTTAAGGCAAGGTATGGTATTTCTCTATTTTTTTTTTTTTTCTTTTTAATTCTCTCTCTGTGATAAATGAGGTTACAAAATAAAGCTTATTTCTTTGTCAGAACAGACTTCTTGAATAATGAGGAGAATAGATGTACGTTCTTACTATGTTGCCCACTTCGATTTAGGAACATAGAATTTATAAATTATTTTTTTCTATGATCACCTTTTTGAAAAACATGTGTTGTGACAGTCTTCCTTCAAAAAAAAATTGCTAAGAAAGATATAGAAAATTAATTGTTTACCATTTCATTCAAAATTTGATTAACCTGATATCAGTATTTTTTTTAGGTAAGTAGCATTTGAGCTAGACTGGGCTTTTAGGGTCCCCAGCTGAGCAATGCATGCAGATTAACCGTGATATTGCTATTCTTCAGAAAGTGAGTACAGAATTGTTTGCCTCCATAATTTCAACCAATTCCTGAACATAAATAATGATATTGGATTTATGCATATAATAATTTATGCATATATGTACATGTGCAGCTTATTGTTAAGGGACACTAAAAGCATCTACCTTCTCCAGCTGCTCCAGCCTAGGACTCCCTGCTGCCCAGGCTGCCACTTCCCTGTTTGCAGGCTCAACTAGTAGTGCAGCTGAGCACATATCCCAGTGACAGATAGACACATCCCCCAACACATAGACAGACGTGAAGGTTTGGAAAGATACAGAGGCTCAGCATCCCCCAGTGGCAAGCACAAAATTTGACTCACACACATTCAGGTCTCACCAGTAGCTGGCAGTTAGTCCTTGCAGCACTCATACACGTGGCATAATAAGTGAGATTATGTAGAGAGAGAGTTGAGAAAACATGCAATAAGAAGCCATAAGAAGACAGAACAGACTGGGCTGATTGGGCACAGGGCTCAGCCAGACAAGTATACTGACCAGACCCGTTTTACACATGACCAGGCCCTTTTATACTTCATTCTGTCTACCCCTCTTTGTTCCTACCTGCTCCTTCCTCCTCCATATGTTGCTTCAGCACTTGGCACAGTCTCATTGATCCCCTCCAACACCGAGGCCCCAGTTTGCCGGCAGCTTCCCAGTACCCCACCAGTAACCTTAACTGGCCAGGTTCATTTCTGACTACTGCCTTTGTTAATGCTAGTTGGTCAGGTTTAGTGTCTCTGTGTGTTTTTTCTTCCTTTTCCTTTCCCTATTCTCCCAAAAAAAAATAAACATCCTCACACTCCAGGTATTCATACCAATCAGGTTTGTTCTTATCACAACCTCCCTTATTATGTGTCAGTTGCTCCTTTGTCCAGACTGCTGTTAAAAGAGTAGACACACTCCTGTATATATTTACACTTCAAATTGACAAGATCCAGGAGAATTCAAACTCAAAAGTATTTTTTGCCTATAGTTTGAAAACTCAATGGGAAGAAGAGAAACGATTGAAATGGAGCATATTTCAGTGATTTGGCTGTATTCTTCCACACATGGTTTTATTCCATGACCGGAATATTTATTAGCTTTTGTCCACATGACTGTAGAATAACTTGCTACAGAAGATCTGCAGAAGTGTAGAGTTACTTCTGGTAAGTGGTATTATTTGATCTAGATCTAGTGCTACTGAAAAAAAAAGTCTGAAATTAAGCAAGATAACTCAGCTTAGCTGAATACATTAAAAACCAAACCCAAACCGACCAAACAAACCCCCAACACACAAAAACTGAAGAAAAATGTCTCTGAGCACTTTTTTTTATTATTATTTTTATTTATTCTGTTAGAAATAATGTTCACTTTGTCACATCAAGTAATCTCTCAAAGTTTGTGTCTGGATTTTTGGGAGGGTTTGCAGGAAGATCTTCTTGGCTTCATTCTTCTGAGAGTCATGTGGATACAACCACAAAATATATATGATATTAATTAATAATGGTATTCATTTTAATTATATCTTTTTGAGAGCACCAGGAAAGCAGAGCTATTCAATCACGGCTACCTTAATTCATAGCCCTTTCCAGTTGTTTACCAGTTGTTTATTTCTTGACTTTTCCTCATTCTGGTATTCACAGTGCTTTGGTTCATTCTCCACATCCATTTCAAACTCCAGCCACTCTCACAACTCCTTCCTTTTTGTATTGTAATTTTCACTGGTGGTTACTTTTTGACTCCTCTTTTAGATTCTGCCCTTTATTGTTTCAGTTTGCTTGCTTTGGAGCCCTCTTTTAAGGCAATTTGGGAATCGCTGTAAAAGGAAATATCTTAGAAATGTTATATATTGGGTCTTCTTGGTAAGATGACGAGGAAGTATCTGGAAGTACCAGTTTGCAGGGTTTGGGGATCTAATTTACTTCATGTGTTGCACGCCCACCCCCTCCCCAGCCCTACCCTCCAGTCTGAGAAACCCTTTGATACATATATGCTCTGACTACCTGCACAGCAGAAAACCATATTATGTAAAGAACATTCTGATACTTCAGGAAACTAAAGAGCTTCTTTGTGTTTCTTTTCTATTGCTTTCACTGTGACATATCAAGCTTGCTTTTTGCATAGTGAAATTTTCAGAAGTACATGTTAAAAGTCAATCAACTCTAACTCTTTCAATAAAAAAAAATAAATAAATTAAAAAAAAATAATAAACCCAACAGATTCCTCTCAGTCCACCTCATGCACAAACCTGCTCATAGATTTCTAGTAAAGGGATTTTTTTTAAATTTACATATCTCATTATCAGCAATGATTAAACAGGGATAGTTAGCCCTGGAGATGAATTTGGGAAGAATGCTAACGCAGTGATATTTGCCACTAGATAATCAACCCTGGAAAACAGAGTGCAAGGATAATTTGTATCCATTCTCAGCAGCTTCAAATGTAGGGTATCTCTGCACTTAATTGTTTCTTCTAGTGTTTCACTAGCAACTTCTTTTCAGCTTTGCAAATTACTTCTGAGGACTCAGCCGTGTTTTCCTGCTGCACCTTAAATGAAGTCAATTCCTTTTCAAGTCAGTAGGTGCAAAAGGAATGTGTGAGGAATATTTTTCATAACCAGATTAGTTTTGATACTCAAGAAATCATCAGAATATACTCCAAAACCTTTCCATTTATATAGTGTAAGTATATACAAACAAAGAAAATTTACCAAAAGAATATCCATAGTAATAAATGTGTTGTTCACTGGTCATATAATTTCCTTCTTCAGAGCCACAAAAGCCTGACTTGTATAAGCTTTTGAAAAACGGTTTGAAGAGACATGATCTTTCATCATGTTCAGTGACTGAGCAAAGTTAATGTTATGATGTTGTAAAAGACTAAACAGGGCAATACAAATAATTATGGACATGCCAGTTTGTGGGTAAAATAGTGGAACAGCTGCTGCATGACTCAGGTCATAACTTATAGTATAAGGCATAATCAGCATCAGCTAACAGATTTTTAGAAAATGGGTGTTGTTAAACTGGTCTTTTACAATTAAATTGGAACTCTAGTTAGTAAAGGAAACAGAATTACTACAATGTGCTGAATACAAACCCCATCCTTCCCAATTTCTTCCTCACTGACAAAAAGTTGCACTATGAATGTTTAGTGAATCCTTTGGGATTTACATAGTATCAATGCACAGCAGTCTTCATTTCTACAATGAAACTGATTATACTACTGATCTTTGATTCGGTCTCAAAAAGATGTGTGTCTGTGTGGACTAGATTCAAGATCATGTTTTTGTACATGTTTTTGATTTTAAACCTCATTTAGATTCCTTTTTCATGGAGAAAACATTTTTTTAAATAGAGTGGTGTTAAAACATCTATGGACGTGACTACATGAATGAATGGAACAAGAGCTATGTGAATAGATTGTATTTTGCAGCCATTTAAAAAAATATTTTAAATTTTTTTAAAATCCACTTTTAAAGAAGCAAAGGACCTTCCTAATTCAGAAATGCTACAAGAGTGATTTCTGACATATTTTGGATGTACCTAGTCTAAGTCTGAGTCCAGTTAGGACACTTTAGATTCCTACCATCTTGTGTCAGTATAAAAAAAGGTACAGAAGCTACTGTGAATCATATCAGATTTCTGTCAGTCCTGAAGTTTGCCATAGTGAAGAGGAAGGAAATTGAGACACCTCTATTACAGCTCGTATGAAACACTGCAGTGGCATTTCTCCAAATCACACAGCTTGAATTTGAGACATTTTTATTTTATTTTATTTTATTTTATCCAGTCATGGATGGAAATCACAAAGGGACGAAAAAAATGTCCTCCAAAATTGTCATAAAAATACTTCAACCAGCCTTTATGGTAACTATCCAACCCAACTGTCCCCCAACAACTATGGTATACTCTGGGGTTTATGTTGGTCCAAGGAAACTACACCATCTCTAGACAAGTTATTTGTGTGTGCAGTGTCTTTTAGTTACATAAAAACAAACTCAAAATTAAATAACTTCATTTAATAAATTCTGGGGTTTGTGCTGTAGGTATTGATAGTTTTCAATTTGACCCTGCTCTGGCAGGGGGGTTGGACTAGATGATCTTTCAAGGTCCCTTCCAACCCTTATGATTCTATGAGCATAACTGCAGAAAGATTTTTTTTTTTCTTTGTAACAGTTTGTAGGAAAAGAAGAAAAATCACCTCGGGTAGGAGTTTGTCAACATTTGTCGGTACATTTAGCAGCCAATCAAACTGACCCACAAATATGCTTTAGTATGTCGAAGGAATAAATGCAGCAGGATATAAGGAAGGAATAAACAGGCAGGATACTTCTTATGACTTGTATCTGTGTTTTACTAAGAAAGAAAAATACTTTTTTTTTTTTTTTATCCTGGTACAAACATCAAGATGAGGTTTTATTGTAAAAAATACATATATTCTATTCTATAGAATAGAATATATATATTTTTATATAGCTGTTATTATCTATGACCTGCACATACTGTCTTTAAAAGGAGACTTATGCCAATACTTCTACAAATACTATTGCTGTCTCCACAGCAGTCCACATTTTTGTGCCATGCAATGACTCAGAAATATGCTTACCATTCTGTCACAGATTGTCAAGCTGTGTCATGCCATCCACCTTGAGCAGCTGAAAAGTCAAATTCACAAATTGCACAGGAAGCAAAATAACATTTAAAAAAAAGGAGTCTGCTTAATTAGGTGGTCAAAAGATCATTTTGTGCTTTCTCTGAATGTCAGAGCATCCTCCTTTATTTTTCAGGGTTCCAGTCACATTCCCGCCTCTAACATACTAATTTGTACACCATATACAGAGATATTTTCCTCTCATGAATAAAAAAATCAGGAAAACTATTTGTATTCTAAATGTGAAAAATATTCCTGTCAATGTATATGTAGATAATTACTACAGCTAGGAGCACATAAAAAAGCCAACTAATAGCAATTTATTTGTCTTGAGCAGAAATTCTACCATATTTGCAGCATAAATGTGCATGGAGCTGCTTGTGTTTTGGCCTGAATCAATGTCTCCGTACTGAATCTTCAATCTCCAGAACAGAGTATTGAAGCCACAACTGTTTAGTATAGGAAGCCAGTCATCAAAACCAAAGAGGACTTCAAGTGAAAAGTTTGCTAGCCTCTTTCCCAAGTATTTCAAACGTGCACTAAACCACAAATGCCATAACAAACCCCAGAATTTGTTTGTAATTGGTCAGTGAGGAACAAATTAACAAAGTACGGTAACATTCTGCAAATCATACAAGTGCAAAAACCAGTCCAGTCACCTGTGGTGGTTACTAATTATGTCAAGCACCAGCACACACTGCAGCATGTTGTGTATAGTTCAGACTACAGACTGGTAACCAGCAGATCTGCAGCCCAGACTTTGGAACAACATTGAAGGCTGGATTTCACCTCATCAAAACTCCAGTTAGCATTCCCAGCAGAAAGTTGACCTTTTTCACACAGGCTTTTACTTAGGCTTCAGATGAATAATGTGAATTTCACTCTCTCGCTGATACACTCCTTATTATGTTACTGTCTGTGATAACTTCAAACATGAAGTAGGTAATAGGACTAGCTGAAGGATGATCTATATGTGTTAGAGAACACTGTCTCACTGGCATGATGAAAAAGCATCCTCTTTATACTTATCTTTCTGTTTATATAACATGAGATTTTTAAATTTTTTTTATAAAAACCTATAGTTTATATGAAATATTGTGAATTCATCCATTTCTTAGAACTTCCCATGTGTCTTATTTTCCAAGCAGTTCAATGACACTTCAGTCCTAAGTTCTTGATCTTAGTTGGAAATTCTACATTTTACCTCCTACATTTGCTTATAATTTTGTGTGTTAAAATATAATCTCATTGTCCTTCTGTAACAGGAGTGACTGAAAAATCTGTGCAGCTTTAAGTGTAGTTTCAGTAATTGAACAACTCACTCTCATTTGCTGGGTTTTTTTTATTGTGGTTTTTTTTTTTTTTTCACTTGTAAATATTCTCTAGATGCTATTGACATATTCATCCTAATGTCTCATCTTTCCTATAATTCAATGACTCAAGAAATTTATAGTTAAGATGACTGCCAGGCATAATTTACTCAAGATGTGAAAGCTGGCCTGTAAACCTGAGTGCACATCACCAACAGGAGAAAAGATTCTGCATATGGTGTTGACTGAATGCAGGAGATACACAAAAAATATATATAACTGAACTCAGTTTCTCACTGCTATTTTGACTCTATAGTACTATCAAAAACTAGTTTAAAAAAATCTTTTTTTTTTTTTTTTTTTATGCAGTAAAGAGAAAGGAGTAGTGCTTTTAAGTACAAATAAGCTCTTTTCTTTTTTGAGTAAAAAGTTATCTCGTTCCCACAATCAGAAAACTGCCATGTGACACTGACCTTAAAAAAGTTTGCAATGAGTAATGCTTGCTTCATCTTCTGCTTCAATATACTGTAGATGAATGGGTCAGACATCATTACTAAAGGTACATATATGTTAAAGATCTCAGAAGGGCTTCCTTGTTCCTGAGTCTAGTCTCTTCCTAGGCTATGCTCTGACTTTAGATGGATGTAAATATATACACACAACATCTTTTTTTATGCCTTGCTTCTATTCCCACTGAAAGAGATACTCTGAAGCACAAAATAAGAGGTCATTTATCTGCAAGATCAGAAGCCCAGAACACCAAGATGTGCTGCATGAAGCATCAAAAATTTTAACACAGTTTTAAAAACTTTCATTCCTTATTTGTAACTCAAAATTTTCACTCCTGTGTGCTGAAATGTCAACATTCACCTTCTTACTCACCTCAGTATCTCTGTGGGAAAAAAAAAATCAAGCCACCGGTAGGAGTTCACAAATATGGATACTCACGAGTATGTACCAGTTCAAATACCACTATAAATTATTCACATAAAACCATTATGTGAGTTAGAATCAGATCTTAAGATGAAATTAATGTTGGTACATGTGTATCCATCTAGTGGCTTCTAACAGTTACATGAAAACTGGATGTTTTGGTGATTTGGGTGGGGTTTTTTGGTTTGGTGTTTTTTTAGTTCTTGATGGAGTTGGTTTGTTTTGGTATTTTTTGGCTCATTCTTCTATTTCATACTAGTTACAGAAAGATTTTTTTTTTTTTTTTTTTGTGGATGACAGTCAAGCCAATGCTCATACTCATAGAAAAGGATCCATCAATGTGAAAGCACCTGTGCTTAGAAATTGTTTTAAGGTTATGATTAAAAAACATAAGGAAGAGGAAGGGGGAAAGAAGGGGAAATGTGTTAATACCTAATACTTGCAACAGTGAAAGCTGCCTGCTGCTTCAGATTAGATAGCTTAAAATGCACTAATTTAATGGCCTGCATCCAATGTGCTATGTTCCTTATAACCTAGGCAAGTTTATTCTCTGGTATACCCTGGAGTGTTTTCTCAATATCTGAAGACAGAAATTTTATAGGCATTATGTCCTCCCCATAAAATGCTTGAACTACTTCATTTTTATTTGAGCAATGATGCAAGACAGAAGGAGCTGGCCAGTTACACTGCATATGGTATCACTTCTGAGAAAATCTCCATTTCAGGTACTATCATTATCCCTAAGGTTCTACATTTAAGAAGCACCCAGCCATCCTGTGTAAATGTTGGTGATAGGCTCAGCTATGGCAGTTATCATTATACTGAGATGAGACTGAAGTCCTAGGATATCCCAAATTAATCTGATGAATATTGAGTCTGGAAGATGAAGATCAAAGCTACAATAGCAATATTTAAGGATCAGAAGGTTCAGGAAATGTAGAAGTATTGTTCAAATTACTCTGAATGGAAAAAGTAGAAAAGCATTTAAGAAGCTCACAGGAGATCTCTCATTTTTTATGGTTTCGAATATAAGAATCTCAGTAATTGACTAGGACGCCATTGTAGGAGAAACATATAAACCTCACACAATCCCCTTTGCAAAGAGCTTGCACTCAGAGAGACAGACAGAAATGAGAAGATAATAATATGATATTGGGCAATAAAAGACTATACTTCTGATACTTCTCTGTCCTTAGCTTCCCATGGCAAGGCAAATTTTAATGACAGGGCTGAAAAGAGAGAAATGAGGAAACGTGGGGCATATTTTCAGGAAGCACATCCCAATCTTAAAGATAGTAGGAGAAATCAGAAGTGCACTTGACTAAAAATCTCTTAAGAGACTGGTTTTGTGTGCGAATAGTAACAGGTGTCAGCTGCTCTTTACTGAATGTACAGATCATTTGTGGGGTGGGGATGGGTTGTGAAAGGGCTTTGAAGGTGAAGCCAAGCAGCTTGTGTTTGAAGTAGCAGAAAGGCAGTAGCTAGTGGAGGGAGGTGTAGATAGAGGTGAATTGGTCAAAGTGATAGGCCAGGAAAATGATCTTTGCAGCCGAGCAAGATTGCATTTGTCAAAGTCAGAGAAAAAAAGGGTGTTACAGTAGCTGAGATGTGCGATATTTCAGCTGTGCAGACAGACAGCAAAATTCACATCTTAGATATGGTTTGTAAAAACAATCTATGAAAACTAGACATTACCTGAAAGTGAGGATTTAGAAAACAGATTTAGTCAAAGGGGATCATCATGCTAGTCATCACCATTGCCTCAGCAAAAATACTTTCAAAACAAAAATGGTTGACTTTTAATAACAGGTCACTATAAAGTCCCTTTGGAATATACTGAGTTTCACTGTTTTCCCCCTGCATTTCTGTTTCCTCTATTTCTAACTGTATTTCCTTCCTTTGACATCACTTTTAAAGGATAGTCAGGTTCAAAATAAGAATGGTTTGCAGTGCTGGCGCATAACAAAATGCAGTTTTACAGTAAAATCTTAAGCACTTTCTAACAAAGACAGAATTTCAGGCTGAGTGCCAATGCTGTAGCTGTGCAGCTAGAATTGCAGACATTAGCATCTCTGGGTTCTATGTGCTTCATATGTGAAGTAGTATCTGTTGCTTAGTATCTCACGATGGTAAAAGCTTTGACCGCAGTATGTACTTTTAATTGTATGGTGGTGTACCAAAGGAGTACATAGAAAGATTTTTGAACCCAGAGAAGTGATCTAAAAATCATCAAGAACCAGCACTGCTGTTTAAAATGAACAGAAAGTTATTTGAATAATAGATCTTCTAATTTTACTCAGGATCACAGAATGAACAACATTTCACAAAAACAAAATCCATCGGCTGATAGTATAATTACTGGTGTCTTTAGCACATGATTTTTTGTGAATGAAACAAAAAAGTGAACTCAAATAACAACATGGATTTGCCACAGCTCCTGAAGGTTTTTACTGAGCCTGAGGTCTCCTGGATACTAGATTAATGTTTTTCTCTGCAGTGAGCTGTGATCCTGTACCAGAATAACATAGAAGTCCTATTTAGACTGGTTTTCCATCTATTGTTGCCATACATTTTGACATAACAATATACTTTTGCAGCAATTTATGTTTGTTCCTGAGAAATATTTGTGGTTTTAATTTTTTTGTTCTTAAATGAAAAACACAATATTAAAACTTTGTGTTCCTCTTCTTGCACAGTCCTTTCTGTACTAGATATTGACAAAATGTGGCAGAGAAAGAAAAAGAAAGAATAATAGCAAGAAGAGTTGAGGAATAGATTATTTTTCAACTGACAGAAATTTCCAGGGAAACGCTGTTTTACAAAGGGACCATTTTTCTTCAGAATTTCTAATAATTCTGTTGACCGGCTTTACTTAATATTTAATGTTAAGTTAGGTAGTTCATCAAGAGTTGGTATATTTTTAGGTCAAACTGTTTGGTCACTACATAATACACGGAGAGATTGATGCATAGCTAGGGGTAACAACCCTTTTTTATGAATTATTTCCTTTTGGAAAGAGCTCAGATTTTTCATATTGATTGAACGAATGATACTGAGGATATGAGATGCAAAGCTCAGTGCAGAACTCTGAATTCAGATATGCTTTTGGGCAGGTGCCTTGTTCCACTATTACTATTTCTAGCTGGATATTTTAAGTATTGCAGTGCTTTCCAGACTATCTTTGTACATTGTGTGATTATACCACCAAAATGAATCTCAACTCTTGTTGTCTCTCTGGAAAGAAGACTTTTGGACTAAACTAATAGTCTAGGCTTATATTATTCTGTGCAAAAGTACACTGAGTGTTTTGTTCTGTTCTGGGGCATCTATCTAGAACAGTCAAGTTTCCTACAGAGCAGTGCACCTCTGCACTGATTAGACTAGCCTAAATCTCTGAGTAAGAGCATTCCCGGCTGAAAACTAAAGTGTCTACCCAGATATTTTATTCAAATAAATCTGCGAGTTATCTAAATATCAATGACAGCTAGAGGAAAAAATAAAGTCATGACTTTTTAAAGGAATCATTTGCCTAAGCATAATATTTAATGTGTGATGACAAGGAGAGAATCCTGACTGTTTTTAAAGAGACAGAAATAAGATTAACTACTTTTGTCCAGGTCAAACAGAAGAATTTGACCCAAATACTTTGAAACCTAACCAACTCTTTAATCATTGACTGACTTCCTCATTACAAGTGACCATGTATGCATCTATCTGAAGCAGGCTTGGGATTCTGTTCTAGCATCCCACAGGAAGTCTTTTTTGTCTTCTCATGTATTTTTATTTTATCAGCATTTACAAAGGTAACAGTAATATAAGCTTTTAGTGAAGAATACAAGACTTTTTCACCATATAGCTAACATGTGTCCTAGAAAATGTCTCCAGCTACAGAGACATTGTAAAAAGATGGAAGTCAGTCATCCCAGTTCATGCAGTCTTATATAAAGGGAGCAGGTATGCTTTGTGTTATGTGAGCTGGCACTTGAGTAGAGAGAAGATGCTATGTGATACGACAAAATTCAACAGGCATGCCTCTAGAATCCGGTTTAGTTATTGGCTTTTAGTTATTTTATTGGGTGGTTTGGGCAGGAGGAACAGGTGGGGGTTTTTTTGTTTTTGTTTTGTTTTGTTTTGTTTTGTTGTTTTGTTTGTTTGTTTGTTTGTTTTTTGTTTCTTAAGTATTTCATTTTGTCAAGATTTATATGGTGTTTGAAAAAGATCAGAATTTATGTGAATTTCCTTCTTATATACACAGCTACTTTGACTTTATATTCAGTCCTTTATTGATTTTTTTGACATGAATTTCTCCTGACTTGCTTGACATCTCTTCTAAGCAGTAAAATATCTGATCACAAAGGTGGCCCAAGATAGGAAAGGTATCTTCGAAAATATTTCAGAAATACTGTGTTCTGATAGTGTCATCCCTAATATCTTGTTAATAAAACCAATATATACAAAACCCAGGTTTCATCTGACACTAGCATGTTTTTAAGTCTTTGGACCTCATTCAATATGATTATGACTAAAACACTCCAAAAATGTATTTGGCACTTTCTCTCTGTAGCTGGCACGAGCAGGCTGTACACAGACCCTTTGGCCTTCATTTTCCTCTGCCTGTTTCTGCAGATGAGTCAACCTTTGAGGCTATCTGAGCTGGCAACTGCAGGGCCCAGATGCCACACTCAGGATTCCAAATCCTGAACAGTAGGATTTGTAGCTGGCTGCTGTCATGTGTTGCTTTAGATTCACTGTCTGAAGCCTGGAGGGTTTCTATGTAATTTGCCTGCTGCTGCCTTGGTCATTGTTATCCATGAGTTGTTCGATGTTCCTTGGCCAAGGCCAAGCCTGCAGCCCACAGCCCGTGCATGTCCAGCTTTGTGCTCTGTGTTCGCCACTCGTGTCACACAGGAAATGTGTCTGCTGGCCAGAAGAGCAATGCTCATGTCAAACATGCATGCAAGCAGTGGACAGAAGGTTTCTGGGTAAACACAAAGTAAATTCTGTCAAGTCTTTCCATAAAGTCACACTTTAAATGTGTGAGTGCAAGTCATTTCTTCTTAAACAAATCTTTGTGCTGGTACAGTAATTCAGGTAGAGGATCTATAAGTGTCCTCGAGATAAATATTTTTTAAAAGAAGATTGTTATTCAACTGTCTAAAGTACTATATCCAAAAAAAAAAAAAAAAAAGCATTTACTTTATAATCAGAAAAGGTATTGATTTTGAAAAAGGCAAGCTGGAGGAATAGCCAAAGGTTTCTCTAATGCAATCCTAGAAGCGTTTCAAAATACAGATTATCTCTTTGATTTAACTGGATTTCTAATAACTTCCTCCTATGTGGATCAATTACTAATAGCCATGATCAGCACAAAAATGACTGCAAAAAAAAATCTCGTCTTTATGGGGATTATCTGAGATAGTAGGGACAAGGAGGTCATATGTTTTGTTATTAACAAATACTGGTATCTCTTATGTTCAGTACTATCCTGCATGCAACACGTCAGAAGTCCTTTTTTCTTTTATCCCCCAGTCTCTTAATCAGGTTCTTTTATTGGAGTTGTTTGTTCAAATATCCCCAGTTATGTTTGTAGCAAGAAGTACACACTTGAGTAAAAGAAAAAGAAGCAGGCCTTAGGTTTGTGAGGTGGAATGTTCTATAGATGAAAAAGATAACATGGAAAAAGAAGTGCTATCAAGTGGATATCTGCAAGAACTGAGTTAAAGGTTGAATAAATCCCTATGGGATCTAGCAGTGAAGGCCAATGACGTATAGAGAAATTGTGCTGAAATAAAAAGCTACAGGCATCTGTCATATCTAAGGAGTCCAGTAAAAATATTTTAAGCAACCCAGATGCAGGCCTCATCCATTTGTAAAAATGTGGAGCTTTTAGCAAACATGAGAATAAAGGATAAAAAATAATTTAAAAAGGGGCTGAAAATTGTGTAAGTTGTTTAAAAACAATTACAAAATATTTTGTATGCCATACAGAGTAAACTATGGAAAAAGTGGTTTGGAAGAGAAAGTAGAAAAGTACTGGAAAGAAACTACAGTGAAGAAAAAAAAAAAAAAATATGTCTCATAGTCATTCCACTTAGACATAGAATCATAGAATCATAGAATCAATGTCTAGGCTGGAAGGGGTCTCCAAAGGTCATCTACTCCAGCTCCCATCCCACTATAAGCAGGGACATCTCCAACTAGATCAAGCTACTCAAAGCTTCACCTAGCCTGATCTTGAATGTCTCCAGGGATAGGGCCTCCACATGAATGACATCTTCATTCATTTTTGTGTGTTACTTTTCTGAAGACTGAAATTATTACCTTGTCCTATAATTAGCCTTGTCATGGCAGTACAGTTACCTATACCAACATACACATCTGGATACATACAAATAATGTATGTTATGCACTAGTTAAAAAAGTTCAGTCATTAAATGTGGGAAAGGAAACACCTCCGTTTCCTTGGCAGAAATTGTGAAGTCCTGAGACCTCTCACTCCACACAGAAATGGTTCAAAATCTTGTGCTTTCTTTCGTGTTCTTAACATGATGTGAGTGATAGATTTTATATGGTACGCTAGAGGCAAGCAGACTGATACTCAACATAAGATCAAACTTTCTGCACTGAGAAATTGTTGTCCATGATGATCCCTAATATTCTGAATAAAAAGTATATTCAAGAAAATCTTCATTATGTCTTTGACAACAGGTATAAAAAATTTTGCTTATTCAGACAATGAATACTTATTTAACAAGAATTTTGATAAAAAGCCAACAATTTCCCTAAGCAATAGTGCATAAAAAGGCATATTTGCATGTATTAGATTATCTTTATAGCTTTTTCATCCAAACTGTCCTTGCTTTATATGATGATGTTAAAGAAACCATGTTTTTATATATCTGTAAATATCTTACGCACTTCACAAAATCTAATTTGATATTATATCACATCTTTTATTAGTAGCTATTTCTTTTACTATAATCTTTAATTGTTATTTCTTTTACTATGATCTTTAATTGTGGATCAAGACCTTAAAAGCAGACGGAGTTCAAGCACAGAACTGAATAGTTGTCCTTGTTTTATATAGTTTACAATCAGATAATCTGTATCAGGTATGCAGATAGACATAGAAGGACTACAAGGAGTGTGTTCGGCAGCATGATAGATGAAATTTCAGTATTGCAGCTGATATTTTGTAAGCATCAGAGAAAAAAGAAGGCTTAAAAGAGGAATTCAAGAAGAATAGCAAAGGAGATTATCTGATTCATTTTGTCTTTTTCTTTCCTCTTTCACTTCAGTTTACATGAGGCACAAAATCATTAAGAACTGTGAATGGGAGTTTTCAGAACCATTACACATAATATATGCATATGGCAAAGCTGCAAAATGAACACTTGTGAACAGCAACAAGACACAGGTTTTTAGTGCTCATCTTGCTCGTGCACATCCAACATCTGTACTGCAAAGCAACACTAATTCAGAAACATTACATATATCTTCGACTGCTGTAAGTAACATGAATATTCTGCATTCTTGCTAGCAGTGTTGTTGAAGGAAACGGTGGAGGTTAATTATTGCTGTCTGGTACACATCTGTCAAAAATTAACTTGGGTGCATAATGGGTAGAATGTAAAATTATTTTTTTTGTCAGACAATTTGTTTGGTGAGTCAGCAGTCTCTGAAAAATACAAACATTGAAACATAAACAAGTGCAGGAGCATTTGCAAGTATTGCCTGTTTGTGAGGTTGCCAAATGTGACACCCATCTACAAAAAGGACTGAAAGGAGGAATGAAGGAACTACAGGCCTGTCAGTCTGGCCTCAGTGCTGGGGAATGTTATGAAGCAGATCATCTTGAATGCCATTATGAGGCACATCCAGGACAGTGAGGTGGTCAGACCCAGTAAGCATGGGTTTATGAATGGCAGGCCCTGCTTGACTAACCTGATTTCCTTCTATGACTAGGTGGCCTGCTTAGCGGGCAAGGGAAAGGCTGTGGATGTTGTCTACTTGGACTTTAGTCAAACCTTTGGCACTGTTTCCCATAGCATCCACCTGGAGAAACTGTCTGCCCATGGTTTTACTCTCTGCAGGGTGAAGAACTGTCTGGATGGCTGGGCCCACAGAGTTGTGGTGAATGGAGTTAAGTCCAGCTGGCAGCCAGTCACAAGTGCAGTTCCTCAGAGCTCAGTGTTGAGGCCTGTTCTCTTTAATATCTTCATCAATGATCTGGACAAGGGGATATTTTTCCATTGGAAAATGACTTGGAGGTACTAGTAAATGAGAAGCTGGACATGAGCCACCAATGTGCAGTGGCAGCCCAGAAGGCCAATCACATCCTGGG
>NW_008622190.1:37278-56906 GCF_000691845.1 Merops nubicus
GGAATGCTATACTTTCAGTATTTCAAATTTTGCAGAACTCTGCCAAGCTCAGATATATGAAAATAAATATAATAAAAAAGGAATGGAACTCCAGTAATTTTCTGAATTATGTCAAATATCTGTAGTCTTTGCTTTTTTTGCTAGAATATGTTGTATTACTCTGTTGCATTACTCTTATAGGATACAAATCCAGAGTTAAGAGCACAATCATCTCATTCCTTTAAGGTTAAGCCATAAATGTGGCCTATATTTAGACATGTATATATGGGTATTTCTACATATTTGTGCATAAGTGTGTGCATGCACAGCTACTGTCCTGGGTTTAGCTAGGATAGGGTTAATTTTCATCAGATTCTGGGAGGGGGTCATAGCCAGGATAGACACCAGAACCAGACGACGACGTATTCAATACCTGTTGATGTTATGCCAGGTACCTAAGGGTGGAGGGCAGGCTGGGCACCCTTCATGGGTCTCTGGCACAGGGCTTCGGTGCCTTTGGTGCATTTTGTATCATTCATCCACTTTAAATATTGCTTCTTTATTATTACTGTTATTGGTGTTGTTTCTTCTCCTCTTGTGTCATTCTATTAAATTGTCCTCATCATAACCCACAGGGTTTTGCTTTTTTCTCCCTATTCTCCTTCCTGTCCTAGCAGGAGGAGATGGGGTGTGAGTGAGTGGCCATGTGGTGCTCAGCTCCTGAGTGGGTTTAAACCACAACACCAACATATTTACATATGTGTGTATACATACATGCGTATGTGTATATAATTTTATCTTCAGATTTACTCCTCTGATTTATGAGAAGATATTGCTGCCAACTTTGTCCTCCTTATTTTTGGTACATAATATGCATATTAAAAAACTAGTGTTTCTCACTGAAAATAAGCTATAAACAACCCAAAAATGAATGAAGGCAGCAAAGTACCTGTAAACATAACTTACAGCATGTAAGGAAAACACAAACTTGTTGGAAGTTAACAGATCTTCTGGTCTGGCTCCCGCAAGCTGGGAAAAGATACAAAACCAAGAGCATCTCTGACACAGATGAAGTTCTCTCCTAAGACTCAAACAAGTGCAAAATATTACCTTGAATTGTAAAAGTAGCTCAGGATATTCCTTTTATTGCTGAGTAGTCACCTTGTGATTTCTGGGGAAATTTCAGTTGTTTTCTCTTTAAAAGACTCTCCTTGGAGGCTAGTCTTTTGGATGCAACTAATATCACCAAAACTTCAGTTTTCATTTATAGTAAGAGTAAACTGCCAAGGCAAATGTCAGAGAGGAAATACTGAAAATGTTATCCTTGTGTGTTACCCTAGTTACATACGTGGTGAGCACTAGTCATAAAATAATAGAAAAATTTAGAGTTGGAAGGGACCTCTGGAGGGTATCTGCAGAAGCACCAGACTTCTGCTGAAATACAATCAGCATCAAAGTCAGATTAGGTTAAATCATGTTTGGTCAAGAACACATTTAGGTGTACTAGCAGAGTTCCTAAGATTTTGTGGATATCAACTGATGACTAAAACTGTCTCATGGGGAAGTCCTGTGAGAGATTTTGGAATTTTTTAGCATCCTGTAGGGCAGGCCCTTTGCAGATCTTACAAGTTTTCCTCAGTGACTAGCCACTTCTTCCATGAAGATGCTTTCAGTATGTTCATTTCTAACAGAAGAGTAGCAGGAAATGATCTTGGCTCTGACTAAAAAAGATCTAAGAGAAATGTAACCGTTTTCCTTATTATACACAAGAATGTGACTTGTAAGATTTTGAGCAGCAATGATCCAATCTCTAAATAAATTAAAAGACCTGTTGGCTTTAAGAACCATTGACATATAAAGAACAGCAAAACAAAACTACAATGAAGAAAACAATGTGTATAATACAGCAATAAATTAATGCTGGAAATTTCTACACTAACAAAGGAGTTTACCTGAGAAGAAAAGATGTCAAAAAAAATAAACAAAATTAATAGTGATGTAGAACATTGCATGCTGCCATTCGTATTCCAGTACAAAGCTGAACCATAGGATATTTCTGTTCTACTGCAAGAAAAGAGTCTGACAAAAGTCCTGAATAAAACCAACAAAAATCAGGACAAACAACTGAAGAACTCAGTTCTCAAACCAGTGAGGGTTTTTTAACATAAATATTCCAGACTTTACCAGAAAAGGAAAGGAAATTCAGATGAGGATAGAACAGGGTAACTGTTTAGGCATCCCTGCCCACGGCAAGCAGGCTGGACTAGGTGATCTCTAGGATCCCTTCCAAACTAAGCCATTCTATGATTAAATGATTAGATCTAACAGAAACATGAAATGGAGACAGAGACATACCAAGAAGTATCACTTAAGGATGCCAAAAGCCCTAAAATTGTGAGGATGAGAAGAAAGACCAGGATAAAGCAAGAGCCCATTCACAGCTGCTTTGAGAGACCCTTTCAGTAATGCTGTCAGTTCTACTGCTCAGAGCCTGAGGGGAGAGACATTTTTTTGATACAAATGCATGAAAAAACAATGGAGTCACACTTAAAACATATCTAAGACTTCATTTGCCAGCTGATCTGTAACTGCCAGCTGATTATTTGTCAAAGGACAAAAATTCATCAAAGTAATTGTTTAATCTGTAAGTCACCACTCCTGCGCTGTTTGGAGAATCCCTAAAGCTCCAGATCACACAACAAATGGAAGTAAGAGGAGTGAAAGAGACACCAAGTCCTCATTGCTGATGCTCCTGGTAAAAGAATCTTGTTCCACTTCTCGTATTAAAGGCAGCAGAAACTGCCGGAAGTCTGCACTGATTATTCTGTATGGACTCTGACTGAGAGTATGATTGCCTAGTGAAAACAGTGAAATTGTCAAGTGGATTTAATTTTGGAATAGTTACTAATGTTTACAGTTCAGTACAGCTAAATATTACAGCCACCATTTCATACAGAATCTGAGTTGGTTAAATCAAATTCTGTGACAGGGAGACAATTTACTAATTAATTGTTTAAAATCTAAAATTACTTTAGGATGATGGTTGTAAACAAAATGTCGCAATCCTGTGGAAAGAAAGAAGGTATAATTTAAGACTTTCTATAAAGAAAGGACATTTACAACTGATGTTTTTGCTGCATAGTAAATGCATGTTTCTTTTGAGAATTGAATGTACAGGTAAACTAAAACTGATCATAACAGAAGGTACCATATTTTTTTTGAAAAACAAACCAAAATAAAACAAAAATAGAGAAGATTATGAAATCAAATACTACATTATAGTCCAAATTTAAAAACAGTGTGATGAGTTTCTGTTAACCTTATTTATAAAACCCCATACAATGAATCAGGGAGTTGTCTATCATGGTGTGTAAGTCAAGTTTTACAAGTATCTTGAAGCCTAACTCTAACCATTGTTTCCTCTTGGATTTCCCTTTTAATAGATAGTATCATTGAAATCAATAGTAATTGATGCCTGGGTGGTAGAGTATTACTAAACAGAGATAGCAGGTGAATATAACTAACTTAGAGTAACTTATTTTTCCCAGCTTCACTGTAGCTACCCTTGATCTTAGTATAGTTCTTATGATATTTTATTTTTTTAATTCATTAAAGCTTCACCTCCTGGAGTCACACAAAAATTCAGCTTTCAGCTAATAAGAAAAAGACATTTCTAGCCTTTGTATTTAAGAAGAAGACAGTGAATACTCAAAAATGTCCCTAAAGATCTACAGGGCAATTGATTTTCATGATTATTTTTTAAACATTTTCTGATGATAAACATATCTTAGCATCTTTCTACATGCAATTCATGATTTTCAAAATACAATGTTTAGTAATATTATTTCAATCATAAATTACTAGCTGCTGCTATTAGTAACTAGTAGGCTGAAAGTCAGGATATCTAAGCCAATAAAAATTTTGAAGTTTTAGATAAAGAGCCAGATACTTTTGAGATTGTATGTGAAAGTCAATATCTTCAAGAAGTTATTTTTGACAAGTTTGAAGCAGCAGTTTGAAGCTTTTTTCAGAACAGAACAAAAGACACTTTGATCTCCAGATGATGCTTTTATCAGTAGTAGCTACAAAAAATGATTATACAAATAGCATATTTCATTATTGTGACATAGCAGTAGCAGAAGTATTTTAGATGTCTGTTATAACTAAAAACAAATTGTAAAATGAGAATGTAAAATGGAATTTTGAAACTTTCAGGAAAATTTTTACGGAATTTTAGAGTAGTTATTTATTCTCAAGATTAATTTCCTCCACTGGTTTCACAGAATTTCTCCACTGTGAAAACAGATTTTTCTTCCAGTGGAAAACTGTCTTGTAAAAAAGGTCTTGACTATTTTGTTCCACAACCCCTTTACAAGCTGTAGGAGACTACAATAGAAAATACTTAAGGGCAGATGAGAGTCACTCTCAAGAGCAATATAGAAAAGCCGAGACAGGCTTAAGCTCAATATTAACTATTTTTATAGGGGTAGAAAAGGGAAAAACTCCAACTTAAATTGTTCTTGTACTGCTTCAGGAATTATGTGCAGTTCTTCTCTTAGTAACAAGATTTGATGATGTAACTCTGCATGCTGAGATGAAGATTTGCCACTAATGTCTAATTTGATTTATCTATCAGACAATTAATATACTATTAAAATTTCACTGCAGGGTCAATCTCTTGTTGATTTACATAATTAAATTATCTGCTTTCTGAGTTAGGGTGTTTGGTCATCTCTAAATTCTGTAGGCCCAATTCCACCTTTCCCTTTGTATGCAGCTCTACAGCAGGGAGTTGTCCCACAGATTTTGGCAGAAATACTCAGATAAATACCCTTCCTTGTGAGCATCAGGGTCTGTGCAATAGGAGCAGCAGACTAGAATGATTCTAGGAACATCTTGATTTCCTTAAAGCACGAAATGAAGTGTGTGAATGCAAAGGAGGAAGAGTCTCCCCTTTCTCCAAGTAGATTCAAATTCATATTTATGGTATGCAATAATGTCCGTTTGTAATACTAAGTTCTAGCTACTGTTCATGACACTTAATATGAAAGTTAAATCTAAATTCTTGGCCAGAAATGAGACTTTTACAAGGGAAAATGCATAAAAGCATGATAGAAAAATATCATGTAGAATTTAATACAACTAATTCGTGTCACACGAAAGTGATGGAGAAATACTCTTAATTTGAGTCCTCTGGAAACTCTGTTTAATCTTGAAGTAATATGTTTGCTCTGTCCCATGCCAACTGAAATTGTAATGGAAACTTCCTTAAAGCACAACAAAACCTTAAGTTATTAGAATCTTCATCATTATGGGATTTTCTACAGCATGTAAGACCAGTTTCCAGTAGATTTCATTGTTCTGTAAATTACTCGGTTTTCAAAGGAAGCAAAGTAGGGTAAACACAAACACTTTAGAAAACTGTTACTCATAATTACTATGTCACCTCTTTGATGGTGGATTTTACCTACTAACGATGAACAAAAAATATCTATGTAAATAAGTTGTGAGCATGCTGAAAAATAGGTTGTATAAAAGGGTGTAAGTTATAAACTTATTTAATGTGGTGAAGACTTCCAAGTTGTTTTTTACTAAATGTAGATTTTTGCAAACCTTTCTCTTGAGTCCTTAATAAATACAGATGGTTTGCTAATGACAAGATGTACTATAAATACTCATTTGAATGTGGTGATGAATTTAAAATAAGCATGTTTCTTTACATTTTTTGCTACTTGCAACTGAAAAATAAGGAATTAAATTTTCCTGGAAAAATCTCTTTCAAAGACACATATTCAGGAAACAGTGCTAAGTTTCTGCAATGAAACAAAAAATGAATGTAATACCGCACCGTTCACACTTTAAACAGACATGGGAATGCCATCAAAAAAACTGACACTTGGCAAGATAAACACGAGAATTTGAACTAGTCATAGGCATATTGTTGAAACAAAGTAAGAAACTGATTTTTCGTTCCAAGTTACTTTCTAAATATCATCTTTAATACTACCCGTAAAGTTTGTTTCATCTTTCCTACTGATCACATGTTTTCTGTAGGATGTTATTCAATTAATGTCTTGCTATGACCTTCCCTTATGCTACAGCTTCTGTTAGCTCTTTAATGATGTTCTTTATTTTGAATTTAAAAGGCTAAGGTGACTCCATGTTGAAAAATCAAGGAAATACTGTTTATTTAAAATGTAGAGAGGAGAAAAGACTCAAATTGCACTGTAAATTTAGGAAGTGGTGAGTAAAGGTAACAAAAACAGTATAGCTGTTCAGATGTCTCTTTCAAACATATTATTGCCCTCTTTTTGAGATTAAATCTTAGAGATCCACTAGATAAGATAGGGAAGAATTTTTGATGAAAAATAAGGGGGATCCCTTAAAGGTATGCCTAGACGACTATGCACTCGAACTGGCAAAGAGTAAATGATTGACACACTGCATAAAGACTTTGAAACCCAAGATTTTGAACTGTCATTTCCTAGAAATGCTATTATAACAAGTGACATCCAAAGCTAGCTCATATACCAGCCAGACATGCCAATTTTTTAACTCTAGAAATTCTAACCATGGTGAGTTTTAATATGCAGTACCTGAAGAAAGAATCAGAAAGTCAAGAAACTGATAATTGTTGCTGCTGTTACTGACAAGGATGTTCTTAAGTTTACTCCAAAACTTAAGAATGACAGAATTATCAGCTGCTGTAAGCAAAAAGATACCCATTTTTAAAGTGACATGTGAACTTAGTCTAAGCAAACTTGATGTCTACAAAGGAATAAAAATTGTGAAGGCTAAGCTTTCCTTTATTAATATAAACAACTGAGACATAAGCATACATAGAGACTGATGTAAGGAATTGAATTTTTGTTGTTGTTGCTGTTAGCAAAAAAATGACATGTTGGTTTTTTTCTCTCAATAATTTAGAGATTCACCCAAAAGATATTGCTCAAGAATGTACATATTAACAGGTAGATTATTTTCCTTGTCCAGGAAAATGTTATGTGTCTTATAGTTAGAATTGTGTTACCAATCTTGCAATGTATGAATACAGTACACATTCTCATTTAGAACATCAGAGGATAACTTGTTTAAAAACAAAGAATTGTCCTTATTTATTTATCTGATAGAGTTTAAAACTATTTAGTTGAACACTGTCAGTGACAGAATTATGCTTCTATCAATGTATTTGTATTGCTAGTTGTTTGCATAAGTCTTTGCTAGATAGTCCAGAAGTAACATTAATTTTCAGGAGAAATTCGTGGCCAAAACCCAAACAAAAATGTAAAAAGTGAACAAGAAAGTAATTTTCCACACATCAGTTCACTTTACTCTGAGCAGCACAGCTGAGAACATAATGTCCTCAGTTACATCCTGTCCTCAATAATGGGCAATCTTGAAAGCTTAGGCAAAAGCATAAAACATGGCAAACTACAGGGCAAATAAACACTATCAGTGATCTATAATCTCAGTAATACTGTAAGACAGATACCATCATGCTCAAGTAACATTAAAAGTATCATCTGATGGATGAGGCACAAGAGAGACAATAGTGCAAGTGAGTAGTAGATTTGGCTCAACATCCAGTACTTTTTGGCATAAGTCTTTTGAAAGTGCCCTCTGATTTTAAATGATCACTTCAAAGGTTGCCAAGAAAAGAATCACTCCACATTAGTCAACATTTCAAAAAAAGTCCACTTCCTCACAGTTCTCTCATCCAATGAAAAGAGGATAATAGTATTAAATTTAATATTTTTTTCTGGGAAGTAGGAAGACGTAATTAAACAGTGAAAATATGACATTTAAATGCAGCTAAATAGCCATCAATATAATAAAATGGCTATAGGTCATTACAGCTTGAGTTAATTAAGTTAATTTGATTCAAAAGTAGCCTGTTCTTATCAGAAATGCTTGTACGTGAAACTTTATGGGACTGTGTAGTCACTTAAAACAATCATTGAACTATGACTTAACTCTCCTGAAGGCAGTGAATTCCTGCAATAACTTAAATATACTTAGGGTCAGGCCCTGCTTTGATGCTCATGAAGTGTATTTTAGCTTCTGTAACATGTGAAGAGTTTTTCTGCTTCTAGGGTATGACCATCAACATATGGACTTCTGGTAAAATTTTAACAATAGATGCATGTTAAATTACTGCTCTGGTATTTCTTTTAACTACCTATATGGAAGGATTTAAAGTCTATAAATGTTCTTCACATCGGAATAACATTCACAGGAGCTCTCCAATCCTGAAACTTCAGTATGTCTTCTATGTATCTTCAGGTTAGTCATCGGATTGCAGTTAGTGGATTACTGTATTGTGTCCATAGTTGATGCTAATTTATGCTGCTTTAGAGGCCATAAAAATGTGTCACTAATGTTTAATTGGAAGGGAAGGGCAGATAGATGGAGGTACTAAAGAATTAGTGTGCCATTAACCAAACAGACCTTTAGGAGTAATAAAGACCATCTGCCATGTCAGCAATCACACTCCAGAGGCAGAATATTGCGGTACCTTAAGAATCAATAACAAATAAAACCTATTATGCTTTTGATGGATGTAAGATGGGTAAGTTTTGTCCTTCCCAGCTATTAACATCAGAAGATCAGGAGTGCACATCTTTGAGCAGATAGTTTGGTTGAAATGCTGGCTATTCTTTTTATAATAATTTTCGTAGTAGCAAAGTGTTTTTATGGCACAAAGGTGACATTACCCAGTTCAGACTCCAGTATGCATATTTTTATAGGTTGTTAATTAAACAGTTCAGAAATATTTTTTTTTTTTAATATATCAAAGGAATTTCCTTTCTGTATGAATGTCCTAGATTTGCTGCATTCCTGGGCTTAAACAAAAACTCCAGGTCTGTTGATTTCTGCAAGATGCAGCAATGTTATTTCTAATCTTATGTATTTACAGCTGAGGCTCTTCTTTTATAGCAGCATCAACTCCTCACACAGCAGCTCCAAATAACTAACTAGATTTACAAGCTAACCAATGTATTTATATAAATGGAGAGAGCCAACTGTCTGCAGTCTGAAAAATCATAAAGGGAACCGTGGCATGCTCCTATATTACAATATAGAAAAAATCTATCAAATAGTAAATTGTAATGGTTGCTGACATTTCTAGCTTAAAAGAAACAGTAGCCTTGATCTCACCAATCATTTCTTCTCCATACCTACAAAGCAAAATTATATACTGATCTAAGAAGTTCAGAACAGTTTGTATAACAAAATACTGCAATTAAGTCTCCCACACATACATACCTACCACCTTTTAGAAAATACTCTTTTGGAAATTGCCTATTTTTAGTCAAATAGAGTGTAATATAAGGGACCAGAAGTTGTTTGCCAGCTGAAAAACAACAAACATAAGTGACAGAAATGCCATACAAATAAAAGAAATTATAGTTGAGGAAACAAGAGGAGGAGAAGGAGAAGGAGAAGGAGAAGGAGAAGGAGAAGGAGAAGGAGAAGGAGAAGGAGAAGGAGAAGGAGAAGGAGAAGGAGAAGGAGAAGGAGGAGAAGGAAAAGGAGGAGAAGGAGAAGGAGAAGGAGAAGGAGAAGGAGAAGGAGAAGGAGAAGGAGAAGGAGAAGGAGAAGGAGAAGGAGAAGGAGAAGGAGAAGGAGAAGGAGAAGGAGGAGTTCATGCACAGGATCTCACTCTCCTGACCTATGAGGACAACAGCCCAAGCACCTATTTGGGATGCTTAAGCCTCAGCTTTCATTTTGTATTTTATTTGAAGGCAGCCCTTTGATTTTTTGTTTTGGGGCTTTTTAGTATCCCAAATCAACTTTTTTTATTTTAGATTAAAGCAATCAAGGTGTTACACATTTCCCCTCCCCCAAATTATTAAATAAATGGTAAAAATGAAAATACAATTTTGTCTTCAGAAGGCAGACTAAATTTTAAGGACTTTCTGGTAAAATAAGATTTACTTTCATTTAAATCAATTACAATGCTTTAAAATCTTTATGTAGATAAAATATTCTCAACTGAAATTGTGCCATGTGAGTATATGTTGGAAAAATTCTTTTCACTATAGGTCTTAATAAAAAAGAAGATAAGATTTTTTTTTTTTTTTTTTATGTAGAAGGCTTCAAAATGTTTCTGTATTTTGAAATGTCTTTTTTTTTTTTTGTAGAAAAATTAAATAGTTTTGTGAAAAGATAATAATCCTTCCCATCACCTTTTTTTCTGTTATGCTTATATATGAATTTCTGTTTAAAGGGCCAGTATTTAAATACAAGTCTTAGTCATGCCATCAAAAAAAAAAAAAAATTCGACAGAAGTTCTTTGAGTTAAATTATATTTTTATTTTCTTTTTATAATTGAAGCAATTAGTTTGCTTTTCAGCATTTAATCCTGAAAAGTGAAAGCTTATTCTATTATTTTCCTGTTTGCAGAACTTACACTCAAACAGTTTTACAAAGGTAGGCTTGAGGTTTCTGTCAGGCTAAGATGAAGTATGCACAACCGTATTCCTTATTGGAGAGAGCCTTAAATTTAACAAAAAACATGTCAGAGCTTTTTATTCTGTAACTGGAGGATTGTTGATGACTGGTAAAATGACAAATGTCTCACCTCTGTATTTTTGTATATACCATTCTGTCACTGAGATTTTTTTTCCTGGAATGAGTGCACAGACCAATGGCACATCACATATACAGTAAGACTAATGTCTTAGCCCTGTTAGATGTGCACATTAGGTCTGATGCATGATGCAATAAATCTATCATTTGTTTTAATTTGCCATAGTTCCTATGTTTGGTTTAAGCACACTTACCATAGTCTCCTATTTTCTGATTTAGGTCTAAGGTTTACTGAGTTTGCTATTTTCCCAGAGATGATGAGAAAGAGAGCAACTTAATTTGCCAGTGTAGAGTATAATACTCTGGGGTGACTCAGCTGTCTTAAAAAAACTGCTATGGCCAGAGAATTGATTCATTTTTTTTGTCAACATCATAGCACAATCAGTGCATGGAGGCCATTTAACAGACAGTTTGGGATTAGATATGGCATATCTGTATAGATACAGGGTTGGCTTCATCTTGAAATGGTGACTAACAGTAGGATTCATCTCATCTAAACTTTTCTTCCTAAAAGTTGGGCAGCAAACCTAAGTTAATTTTCAAGAGTCAGGTGCCTCCACGGGACAAGTAGTCATGCCATCATTTAGATTGGGTATGCAGCACTCCTGGAAATTACGATCTTCATCCTTTCCCATAGAACAATTCTGGATGGCTAGCTTACCAGTGGCTGCCTAACTTAATGTAGGCAGGAAACTGTTCTGTCTTTTGAAATAGATACTACATATCTAAAAAGGGGATTTATTTTCTCTACCTTGTTTCCAGGCAGAAAACATTAAAATGTTCAAGTGCCCTAGGTGAGTTTTCTGAGGTTTGCTTTTGATTTTTCATCCTGTTTTAAAATCAGCAGGAGAGTACACCTAAATCCTAACTGTATGGGTATATGCATGAGCTTTATACATAAGTGACTGCTTTGTTCTAATACTTCTGAAGCCATTTGAAGGACAAAGCAAACACTGACAAATTAAAGAAACATGAGGCTAGATATTGGGCTGTATCAGGGCTGAGCCAGCACCAAAACAGTCTAATAACTAGTTTACACCAAATACTGAGGCAGTGACTTCATACAGGTGGAATATCAGTACATACACAGCTGTCATGAATTCTCTTTCATCATCACAGTCTCTACAAAATAGAGATGGAGAAGCTCAGAAACTGTCCATAAGAACAGCATTTACAATCACCATAACTCTAGTCATGCATAGCCAGTTGCCTCATACGTGGAGAGAGCTTGGATTCTGCAGCCAGTTAAATTTGAAAGAGAACGACTGCTGTATAAACTCCTACATTTAAAAAGAACACTTTATCTACTCTTACAAAATAAATTTTATTTTCATTCAATTAGCAATATTAGTGTACTTAACTGAAAAGTATCTTAATCCAGTATGTGTCAGGCTATCTTCCACAAAAGTAAAATGAATACATTTTCCTTGAGATGCTGAAGTAATGAAAAGGCAGCACATTTTCCAGTCAAATAATTTAAGTCTTTTAGGTCTTTTCTTGTCTCCCATGAGTTCTCTCTAACTTTATCAAATGAAAGAACAGAGGGAAAAAATAACTCAGAGGACAAGAAGAAAAGAATCATTGCTTATGAGGTTAGCAATTATAAAGCAAAGGAAGAAGAAAGAGAATATCAGTAAATTATATTATTGCTAACAGTTGCAGAAATCTGTGGGGAAAGGATTTTAATGCCAGCCCTCCAAGAGGAAAAAAAAAAGCCTGAGACAGCAGGTTGGTATAACCATAGTTTTTAAGTTTTCCCCAGGGATGCTAAAGAGAAAATAGATATAATGGTGGTGCTGGTGGTGATGAATGCCTAGACTTTGATCCAATGCAAATTCCAGTCCAAAATAAGTAGTTAAACCCACTCATTTAGGTTTACCCTGGAAAGTTCCTGAAAGTGCAAGATTAAAATGTAGAGTAATACATAACACAGAAAACTGTTGCCCCAACAGGAGCTTTAGGAAGCCCCTGTATTTCCAGAAGCTGAGCCTTTCCTGTGACTCCAGGTGTTAAAGAAGGAAACAGTATGTGATGTTTTTTTCAGAGTGCAGCTTGCTTTCTGGTATGTGCTGACCAGTAATGTGAAGTACCTTCGAAAAATAGCACACAGTTTTAGGGCCAAAGGAGATATATGCAAAGTGCCCCTCAATACACATATACTACAAAAACACTGAAGAACAACAATAGAACGTCTATTTCCTTTGTTTAAGCAAAAATGCTAAGGCAACAGCCAGAGATATTTTTACGGTTGACAAACAATTGTATTACCTCACAGCAGAACATCAAATTACTTAATCCTCAAAGACTGTTTCTCTTCCCTGGTTATAAAAAGACAACTATATAAAAGCAACATATTAATATTTCATAATTATTGGAGTGCAACAATTTTCAAATGGGGAGGCCAGAGGTCAGGCATGTCTGGGAATTTAACACCTCAACTTTAAATATTCAGCACACCAGATGTCAAGGACAGCAACAATCCAGTAGTAAAGGCATTAACAATTAGAATTTTACCACAAGCATTATATCAAAAGACAGTCTCTCAAGTATATGGGATGAGAAAAAGGAACAGCAGTCTTCAAGGAAGGAAGAAAACCTGTGAAGTTTAGCTATCCAATTGAATTTTAGAGATGTAGAAAGAATTAAGTAAACTGAAAAGCTTTACGAGATCTTAGAGGATTATTTAGGTGCTTGCTGCCTGATGATAACGTTGGTTATGACACTGAATTGTTGCAGATATATAGATGCAATAATATCACAAGATTGCCTGATAAACACTTCAGAAATACTGTTTATGCTGTTGGATGCTGTGCAAGCAGCTTTTTGGTTAGCTGGAAATTAAAGTGAGCCACACAGAATACAGGATCTTGAGGAAATTCAGGCAGAGATAAGCAACGTTAAGTTAACGAAAATGAAAGAATCTGATTTAAGTTCAAAGAACAAACAACCACATCCATACATAAACACGGGCAAGCATGCGGTCACACTGAAGAGACTTAATGGAAGAAAAGTGGAGTGAAAATAGGAGGCCACAGTTCAGTGAAGATTCTTAATTGATTAGAATGCCCATAGCAGTAAGATACAACTGGAAGAATCAATTAAATATTACAGATGAGTTATGGCAAGCATAAAACTCTTACATAAGCACAAGAAAAATAAATTAAAAAAAGTAAAAAAGAACCAAGAAAATGTGGTATCCTAAAGGCTTTGTTTTTGTACCATGCACATTCAAATATTTTCTTCCTCTACATGTTGTATTTATTCTATTTAACATCTCACTTCTTTGTGGAAATTAAAAGAGCACATTGAAATAACTGAATATTCAGTATGATCATCATGTTCAAGTGTGTCAGGAATGGGTGTACAGCTTTCTCTAGCTGAGTCTGCTGGTCATGGCAGGAGGAAAAACTTTCAAGTGAAATATGGTTTAACAAATTTACATAACAAGATTCTATATCACCTACTCACACAGAAGCTATAAATTGCTTCAAGCTTGCTGTAAGTTATCCTAACGTAGTTATATAGTAACCAATGACATTTTTGCTAGAAGTAACTTGTAGCAAGCTTTAATAAACTCTCATGAATCTCAGAAGGGACTGGCAGGCATTTCTAACTGAGGTAGAGCCCCACTGGAGGTGGTAATCAAGCTGTTTAGAGACACTATACACATAAGGTAATTTTATCATGTTGCAAAAGTCTTCTTAGGACTTCTGAAAACCTATTTTGAAGAATATTGGTTTACATAAATTGATTTGGGTAGGTTTGGGTTTCATAGAATCATAGAATAGTTTGGGTTGGAAAGGACTTCTGCAGTAAAACGCAACAAACACAGGAACTAAATATATATTTAGGCTGACTCTACAATAATACAATAATTAAAGTGTTTAACCTGAAAAATACATCTGCAATGCATGCAGCAAGTCTATCAGCTTTGTTTCACTGCATATTTATCTCAGAGCATTTTAAATGCTGCAGTGAAATTACAAGACACTACATCTATCATGTTACAATAACTTACATTCATATCTGTGGTATAGAGTTTTTTACCCTAGGGGATTGAAAAGTACCTAAGAAGTCACCTTTAACTTTCAGAGGGTATTTGCTTCTCTTGGTTATAAAAAGAAATATTTTAAAAATTGTTTTAATATCATAACATGACTGTTTAATCTTTAGCTGCAGTCATTCTTGAAAAAAAGGACACCACCAAAGAAAACACGAACCCTCACACCAGTCTCAATTTATGTGACATTTCATCTCATTTCCACCACTTCTAAATTTACTCAACTTCAGGGGAAAATAACTTTCAAGTTTATGAAAGAAACACTTAACTTTCACGTATGTAATTTCCCACAATGGAGGTCAAATGCACCACATGAATATTGACCCCCAGTTTATATATTAGAAACAGCATTATATGTAATTTCAGCTGGCATTTTATAAAAGCAATTACCTTGTTCAAGGTAAGCATGAAACTTTTGTTTTTGTTTTTGTTTTTGCTTTTGTTTTGTTTTTGTTGCTATGATTAAACTGTTGTTTGAGAGCAGACAGAAGAATTAAATTTTCTTTATAATTTACTATTCCTGTGTGTATACACACACCCCCCACACAGAAACACACATGCCAATCTATACATTTTGATAATTTTAAACTTAAGAAGTGTATATAAGGAGGGAGGGGGGGGGAAATCATCACTATAAGGGTGATCAAATACTGGAACAAGATGCCCAGAGAGGCTGATTGTAGGAGGTCTTTCCTCAGATGCAAACAAAACACTCCCAAAAAGGCTCTAAGCAGCTAAGTCTAGTTGAACCTGCTTTGAATCAGAGATGACTCTAGAAAAACACTGGAGGTCCTTTCCAACCTTAATTATTCTGTAATTCTATAATTCTATAAATCATAAAGCCCACTTAGGCTTTTTCTATACAGGAAAAAAAACTTATTTTAAAAATTCATTTATCTGAAAACCTGCCAAAAAAAGATTTAGCCCAAGGAAAAAGCAGATTTCCAGCTGGTCTTTCAGGTGTAACTCCTCAGGTGTGATTTCCTCCAAGTCCTAAAGTAATACTACACGGAAAAGCTGTGACCCTTTATGAGTGACAGCCACGCATTAGGTATGTATACGGCCCTAAGCAAGGTCTTGTGAACACATTCCTACTAATAAGAAATTCTACAGTTGCCAATACATTACGTTAGTCTGTTTTAGACAGGCATTAAGATCTTTTGTAACCTGTCATTGGAATTATTTATGTCTCTGCATAACCAGCTACTTTCACTTCCATGACCCCAGTGACTTTCTCCTGTGTACAAGACTCAGTAAGAATCTCAAAAAATAACTAAAATATCTTCCTTAGTTCTCTACTTATAGCAGCACTACTCACAACAATACATAGGATTGACAATACCTTCACAGGCTTATCTCAGCATAAATACTAGATAGGGGTTGAAATGGACCTCTGGAAATCACCTAGTTCAACCACCCTGCTAAAGCAGGGTCAGCTAGAGCACGTTTCACAGGACCACATCCTGGTGGGTTTTGAATATCTCCAGAGAAGGAGACTCCACAGCCTCTCTGAGCAGCTTGTTTCACTGCTCTATAACCCTCAAAGTAAAGAAGTTTCTCTTCACATTTAGGTGGAACTTCCTGTGTTCCAGTCTGTGTCCATTGACCCTTGTCCTGTCACTGGGCACCACTGAAAATAATAATCAATTAGTATTATCAGAGTTTGTGAATCAAAATGCTAATCAATAAATTCAGTTAACCCAGGCTTTTCTGCTTAGTGAACTGTTGATTTAACAGTTTTCTGAGTTTTGTGAGTGATCTAGGATATTAAGCAGAAGAAGAAAACCATAAAGGAAACAGATGAGAGAAGGGTAAAGAACAGGTTATGGTATCCTGGGCAGCATTTGGTATCTTGGCTGTGTTAGACAAAGAGTTGTCAGTGAATGAAGGAAGGTTTTCCTTCTCCTCAGCTCAGCACCGGTGAAACCATATCTGCAGTGCTGTGTCCAGTTCTGGGTTCTTCATTACAAAGAGACATGGACATGGAGTTCAGTGCCAAGGAACATGAAGATGAGGAAGGTATTGATCATGTCCCTTTCCCCCTGGAAAGACTGAGACAGCTGTGACTGTTCAGCCTGGAAGAAGGGATGAAAGAAGATGGAGTCAGGCTCTTTTCAGTGGTGCCCAGTGACAGGACAAAAGTCAATGGGCAGAAATAGAAGCATAGAAGTCTCTGTCTGAAAATCAGGAAATATTTTTCCCTGTGTGGGTAACTCAGCACTGACACAGGTTGCTCAGAGAGGTTGTGGAGTCTTCCTCTTTGGAGATTCAGAAGCTGTTTGGCCATGGTCCTGGGTACATGGCTCTCAGTGGCCCAGCTAGAGCAGGGGGGTTGGACCACATGACCTCCAGAGGTCTCTTTCAACCTCAACCATTCTGTGATTCTGTGAAATACTGTGAGACAGAATGAGGTCTGTGAGATATTTTTGTTTGTATTACCTGTACTAGCATGGGCTAACCTGCTGCTGAATCCTCAATTTGCTAAGGGGGGGGGGGGGCAGGGGGTGTCCCTGTTTTGTGGGTTCTTTTGGAATTTTGTTTGGTTTGGTTTGGTTTGGTTTTGGGGTTTGTTTTGGTTTGGTTTTGGTTGGTTTATTTGTTTGGGGTTTTTTTGTTTCTTCATAGATAACTTGCAGATTTTATGATTAAAAAAATGGTAGTTGTCATTTATCTTTCCTGGAGGTCTACATCAACAAAAGGATGTATGACATCAAGACAGCTTGGGTTTGCAGGACAAATGAGAAAAGAAGGGTAAGAAAAAGTCCCTCAACAAATGTGTTGAAGCAATTTCTTGATGAAGAAATATAAAACAAGTGTTTTGTCTGTTGGTTTGGGGAGATGCCAAGATTTTAATCCCTGAATCACAAAAAGCTTTAAGCAAGGTTTTAGCAAAGACGAGGTCACATATTTTAGTACTAAGAGCAGGAATATCTGCTCTTGGCTCAGTGCTCTTAAACTACAAGCAGCTGAGAAGAAACACCAGAGCATCCATCCCAGCCTGCCAAAGAATGTCAATGGCAAGACCATGCTTAACAATGGAAAAGTGTGAAGAAAATACCACTGATCAAATCTATCTGTGGTAGCAAAACTCCACTTTCATCTTCAGAGTAAATATTGCACCATAGTTGAAATGTTCACATGGGGAGAGAAGGAACAAAAACCACGTGACTGAATTAATTACTACAATATTACAAAGTACTTAAGAAGGTAAATAGGAAACATGGTTTCTACTGGAAACTAATGTTCATTGATCTAATCAATCCTATTATGTACCTATTAGCACTATTAAACACTTAAAATGTGTATGACATATATATGTATGGTAATTTCAGTCACAAATTTTGTGGAAATTGGGCTGAATTGTGAATTTAAGAAAGGAACAAAATAAAAAAATGTCAACTTTACTTGTCAAAATACAAACACACTTAGCATTGTAACTAATAAGAATATATAAACACACACACATGCTTAGAGAACTATGATATGCCTCCTTGATAAGCTGGGAATGGAGTGAGGTGCCTCTTTCCACCAGAACAGCCTGAACAGCAGAAGGTGCTTACAAACTGAATATACCAATAAACCAGGAAAGGCTAACCCATTGGTCTCTTACAGCAAACCTGCAGGTTATAGACAGCCTGCAAAGGATTCCTCTCACTTAACTAAGTGCATTGAAATAGATTAGCTCCCCTGTAAAGACCTGTTATTTCATTCACCACAGATGTAGCTTTTGCTAATTTGGTCTGATTCCAGACACACCAAAGTACAAGCTGTGTTTCCAAAATATTCCAGCTATTACCAAAGACTATGTATGGGAAGAGGGAGCATAAGTATCTGCTTCTACCAAAACCAAGCTTTGCCCTCCTCAATATATACTAAGTGTAATATTATCCACACTGTCCTGGTTGACTTGCCAGAGGGACCTGGACAAGCTGGAGAAGTGAGACCATGTGAACCTCAGGAGGCTCAACAAGGTCACATGCAAGGTCCTCCACCTGGGTAGGGGCAATCCTTGTTATCAATACAGGCTGGGGAATGATGAGATAGAGAGCAGTCCTGCAGAAAGGGACCTGGGGGTACCAGTGGATGAAAAGCTGGACATGAGCCAGTAGTGTGTGCTCACAGCGCAGAAAGCCATTCGTGTAATGGGCTGTATCAAAAGCAGCATGGCCAGCAGATGGAGAGAGGTGATCCTGAGACCCCACCTGGAGTACTCTGTCCACCTATGAAGCCTCCATCACAGGAGGGACATGGACCTGTTGGATCAGGTCCAGAGGAAGGCCACAAAAATCATCTGAGAGCTGGAACAGCTCTCCTACTAAGACAGGCTGACAGAGCTGGGGTTGTTCAGCCTGGGGAAGAAAGTCTCTGGGGAGAAAGGGTCCAAAGGAGAGCCACAGAAATGACCAAAGCGCTGGAGCACCTCTTCTGTGAGGACCTGCTGAGGGAGCTGGGCATATTCAGCCTGGAGAGAGAAGGATCCAGGCAGACCTTATGGTGGCCTTCCAGTACCTGAAGGCGGTCTACAGGAAAGCTGGGGAAGGACTGTTTACAAGGGCGTGTAGTGACAGGACAAGGGGCAATAGTTTTAAATTTGAGCAAGGTAGATTTAGATTAGACATGAGGAAGATGTTCTCTACTATGAGGGTGGTGAAACCCTGGAGCAGGCTGACCAGAGAGGTGGTGGAGGCCCCATCCTTGAAGACATTCAAGGTCAGGCTTGATGGGGCTCTGAGCGACCTGATCTATTTGGGGATGCCCCTGCTTACTGCAAGGGGTTGGACTAGATAACCTAGGGACATAGTTCCCTTCCAACCAGAAGCATTCAATGATTCTATGATCTCATTCTTTTTTTCTCTATTTCTGTCTACACATGCAAACATATCAACAAGAAGGATGTAAAGAAAGAGACAGATGTATAAATTTAGTTTCTGTTTTATTGTCTCCAAAGCTTTCCAGGGGAAAAAAAATATCCTGTCACAATCCGGTACCGAAAGGG
>NW_008622191.1:0-31318 GCF_000691845.1 Merops nubicus
TATATATATGGTAAATATAAATATAAAAAAAATCTCATTCCAATGTAGTGTTTCAAAGTATTGTTTTCTTGTAGTGAAGAAATATCACTGGAGAATTATAAGAAAAAAACTAGAGATGGGGCAAAGTATCCTGTCATTCAAACTATTAAGCACTGCAGAAACTATTTAAGGCAAGTGTCTTAATTTACTTCATAGCAGATAATATCTCTACTGATATTTAACTTAAAACAGACTCTTCTGTTTTATAGGGGTAATAATACCTTGAAATGAAGTTTCAGGATGTTTTATTGTTGTCTGTGTTTCTGGTATGTAGTGTGGATCGTCTGCTTGTTAAGATTTTTCTAGTGATGCCAGTGGGCAAGTCGTGCATAGATTTCAGTCATCTGGATTTGTAAAGGTATAATTTTACACATTGTGCAATCTTACTGAAACCAGTGGGACTGCTTATCAACATGTAATGTGAAGTGTGGGCACGATCTTTGCAGCATCGGCATTGTATTTGATGATGTTTTCAACTCGGGAATAATTTTTAAAAATATTCCTGATGCAGTCGACTGTGTGACCCTTGTCACACACACAGAGGTGTTGTTGCTGTTAAAGCATGGGTTTAGATCTGAATCTCAGCTTTTCTTTAAAACAGAAAATGTTACTTTACCAACCACGTCACAGGAGTGAAATGATGCTTAAAACATACTTGAAAAGTGGAGTATAGGGATGGCTGATAAATGCAGCAGAAGCATGAGAAACATTGAAGAAGGCAAACAAGCTAGGGCTTGAAAGTGGGGAGCTTAGGATAAGACTAGGTGTTTGGTTTTTTTTTTTAAGTAATCTTACTTGTCATCTACCCTTCAATATGTAGATATATTCCCTTTGTTGCTCTTCAATTAACCTTCCATTTCCTGTATCCTTAGTGTTGCAATTTTAGATCACCACATGCACTTGCAGGTATGCATACTTATACTCTATATTGCAATGTTATAAGCTCACCCGTTTCACAGTAAATGGAAGGGACATGCATTTAAAATGCCATAGGGAAAGTGAATTTTCAATCGTTTTCATAAGAACTATGAATAACTAACGCTGTAGAAAGTTCACTTTATTTTTATTGCTTGTAGTGGGAAATGTAGGCGACTTGAAAAAAGGCCACTGTAGAAAGAATTATTGCAGAAGTGCACACAATGTTTGAGAATACAAAGCTAATTCTTCTGATTTACTCTGATTGCATTAATATGTGTTTTGTTATGAGCAGTTATGTTGCAAGGATCCAGCTGTCCAAAACACAACATTATAATTGTTAATTAATCTGATAAAAAAATATAAACCAAGGTCTGTAAATATTGGAATTCAGTTTGTGTTGAATGGGATGTCTGATGTACTCTCTACTTTCTGCTACTAATGCCTCAATTTCAGTAACCGCTTTTCTCATCTATTAATATTATCTGTGTCATTTCTTGCTATTTTGACAGTTATCATTGGAGAGATCTGAACATTTAGTCTCTGTTTCAAAGTAACATGCTTTTTGTGCAGATATACTAAAATGTACTCAGTGGACCATCCAGAATGCAACTTACTTGGTTTAAATATTTAAAGAGCTGGTTGTCTGAAAAAGGAGTTTGGGGACAGAGGAAGCTATGTGAGAGCTTCTGTTGTCTAGATAGTACACAGTTTGCTAAATTGCTAAATATTTCCGGTCCTTAGAGGTTAGCATGTCTTATGTCCCTTTTACCCTTTGCTGCTGTTCTCCCTTCTCTTTTGAGTGTCATGATTTAAATATTGAAGATGATACTATTTTATGTTAACAAATATAGATGGAATGTAGGGTTATTACAGGTGGGTAACTGATCATAGAATCACAGAGTCACTTCGGTTGGAAAAGCCCTCTAAGATCATTGGGTCCAACTATTAACTCTACCAAATCCACCTCTAAGCCATATCCCCAAGCACCACATGTATGCAGCTTTTAAACACATCCAGGGATGGTGACTCAACCACCTCCCTGGGCAGCATGTTCCAATGCCTGACAATACTTTCAGTGACAAAGTTCTTCCTAATGTCCAGTCTAAACATCCCCTGGGGCAGCTTGAGGCCATTCCTTCTTGTTATATCACTGGTTACTTATGAGAAGAGACCAGCACTTCCTTCTCTATGATGTCCTTTCAGGAAGTTGTAGAGAGCAATAGGCCCCCCCCTCAGCCTCCTTTTTCTTCAGACTAAATAGCCACAGTTCCCTCAGCCACTCATAAGACTTCTCCCTTCACCAGCTTAGTTGCTCTTTTTGGATCTGTTCCAGCACCTCGATGTCCTTGTATTGCGGTGCCCCAAACGGAACACAGTACTCGAGCTGTGGCCTCGCCAGTGTTGAGTACAGAGGGACAATCACCTCCCTGGTCCTGCTGGCCACACAATTTCTGACACAAGCCAGGATGCCATCGGCCTTCTTGGCTACCTGGGCACACTGCTGGCTCGCATTCAGCCTCTTGTCAATCAGCACCCCCAGGTTCCTTTCCCCTGAGCAGCTTTCCAGCCACTCTTCCACAAGCCTGTAGCATTGCATGGGGCTGTTGTGGCCTAAGTGCAGGACCTGACATTTGGTCTTGTTGAAGCTCATACAATTGACCATGACCCATCAATCCAGTCTGTTCCAGTCTCTCTGTAGAGCTTCCCTACTGTCAAGCAGATCAACACTCCCACCTAACTTGATGTTATCTGCAAACTTACTGACGGTGCACTCTGTCTCCTCATGAGAAGCACCACTTGTGACTTTTTGCCAACTGGATTTAACTCCATTCACTTCCACTCTCTGGGCATGGCTGTCCAGGCAGTGTTTTACCCAGCAGACTGTATGTCCATCCAGGCCATAAGCAGACATTGTTTTATTCATGAGAATGCTAAGAGAAACAGTCTCAAAGGCCCAACAGAAGTCCAGGTAGACAACCACAGCCTTTCTTTCATCCACCAGGTGGATCATCTTGTCATGTAATGAGGTCAGGTTCATCAGGCAGGACCTGCCTTTCATAAAGCCATGCTCACTGGGCTTCATCACCTTTATGTTCTATATATGGTGCATAATGCCACTAAAGATGGTCTGCTTCTTGACCATTTCCTTTTGGATTATGGAGGTCCCATTCTGCTCCACCTCCCTGTCCTCCAGTTCAGGGGGCTGGGTGTCCTGGGAACAACTAGTTCTACAGCTGGGGCAAAGAAGACATTAAGTACTTCACCCTTTTCCTTGTCCTTTGTCACTGTGTTTCCCCCTGACTCCAATAAATGATGGAGGTTCTCCCCAGTCCTCCTTTTGTTATTAATGTGTTTATACACAGATTTTTTTTTTTTAAAATTTGTCTTTGACAGCAGTAGCCAGTTTGAATTCTAGTTGTACTTTGGGTCTCCTAATTTTGTCCCTGCATAGCGTCATTACACCTTTATAAACCTCATGAGAGGCCTGCCCCCTCTTCCAGAGGCCATAAACTCTTGTTGTTCCTGAGTTCCAGCCAAAGGTGTCTATTCAGCCAGGCAGGTCTCTGACAGCTCGTCTTTCAGCACATGGGTACAGCCTGCTCCTGCACCTTAAGGACTTCCTTCTTCAAGTATGTCCAGCCTTCCTGGACTCCTTTACCCTTCAGAACTTCCTCCCAAGGGCCTTTGTCAATCAGTCTCCTAAACAGGCCAAAGTCTTCCCTCTGGAAGTCCAAGGTGGCAGTTTTACTGGCCCCCCTTGTAATCCCCCCAAGAACTGAAACTATCATTTCATTATCGCAGTGCCCTGGATGGCCTCCAACCATTACTTCCCCCATAAGTCCTGCTCTGTTCATGAAGAACATCTTCCCTAGTTGTCTCCCTTACCATTTGAGTCAGGAAGTTCTCTTCAATGCAGTCCAGTAACCTCTCTGGGCAGACCATTCCAATGTTTGATAACCCTTGCAGTGAAGAAGTTTTTCCTAATATTCAACCTAAACATCCCCTGGTACAACTTGAGGCCATTTCCTCATGTCCTATCACTTGTTACTTGGGAAAAGCAACTGACCCCTCACCTCTCTACAGCCTCCTTTCTGCTAGTTGTGGAGGGTGATAAGGTCTCCCCCGAGCCTCCTTTTCTTTAGGATAAACCACCCCAGTTCCCCCAGACTCTCCTCATAAGACTTGTGCTGTAAATCCTTCACCAGCTTTGTTACCCATTCCTGGACACACTCCAGCAACTCAGTGTCCTTCCTGTAGTGAGGGGCCCAAAACTGAACCCAGTATTCAAGGTGCAGCCTCACCAGTGTTGAGTGTAGTGGGACAATCACTTCTCTAGTCCTGCTGACTACACTGTTTCTGACACAGGCCAGGATGCCATTGGCCTTCTTGGCCAGCTAGGCACACTCCTGGCTCACCATCCGATGGCTGCTGATTTAATACCCCCAGGTCCTTTTCTGTCAGACCACTTTCCAACCACTCTTACCCAAGCCTGTTGCATTGCATGGGGTTGTTATGACCCATGGGCAATCCAGCACTTGACCTTGTTGAACTTCATACCATTGGCCCATCGATCCAGCCTGTCCAGATCACTCTGTGGAGCCTTCCTACCTTCTGCACTCCTGACCAGCTTCATATCATCTGCAAACTTACTGAGGGTGCCCTCAATCCCCTCATCCATATCATTGATAAAGAAGCTAAACAGAACAGGCCCCATTACTGATGTCTGAAATGTTAAATTTGCAGTGCTGAAAAGTATTTTAAATGGACACATCTCAGAAACATTTCTTCATTACCTAAAATGTTTTGTATATGATGCTTTTAGAAACCTTGGAAACAGTAGTGAAAAGTTTTTCAACATTAAATATTTAAAGTCACAGATTATGTAGGAAATTCAGTAAATGCAGCAGTAATCTTTGTTTTCCAGCCTCTTTTGAAAAATATGTCCTTGATGTATCAGAGGCGCTTTGAAAAGATGGGAATGCCATCTTTTATCTTTTAGAGTGGCTGTAGAACTAAGGAAAACTTTGCCCATGTTTGATGTCTTAGAACTACTTGGGCTGAAACAGAAAAGTTAACAGATAATGCTGTGTATCTTCAGCGGAATTATAAGAAGAAACTGAATTGTTTGATATCATGGAACTTTTCGATCTTTGGAAGAAAAATTCAATGTTAGGCTATGTTAATAACGCAGAGGAAGCTACCTTGTTATTGTAAAAAGTTATTTTTGAACTCCAAGAACTTTGGTATGTCAGATAGACAGTGAATGGCTGTTCCGTTTGTGAAAGCCCTCCTGGTGTGATAGCTAAACTCTTAAACAGAAGCTGCTTCTTATTTAGTAGCAAGGTGGTTCTCATTAATATCAACCTTCCTTCAACAGTCAGACCTTTTACCTTGTACTTTTTTACCATGCAAACAGCAAGCAGTAATTATCTGTAAAAGAACCTGTCATCAGCTGAAGTGAATTCAAGTTTTGGCAGAAGCTGCAAGTTTTAAACTTAGATGGACATTTTTCCTGAGGTAGAGTTGTCTGGTGGTGGGGTGTAGCGCTTTGTTTTTCTTAGATTCAAACACCTATGCAGAGAAATATTACAGTACTTGTCAGCAGAAGTTCTTTACTGTGTAAATTATTTTACAGTCATCTTTTGGGGCTCTTTCCTGTGGGAGGAGAGATTAGATCTTGTAGGTAGAACTTGAATTTTCATAGATGAGTAAGTATAGTGTATATTAGGGAAGCATTAGACATACCCATTCTTTAAAAATACATATATGTATGTGTGTATATATGTCTATAGCTCAAGAAAAAGAAATTTAAGGGATTTCTGATTTGTTTGAAAACCACAGAGATGAGATCATCTGAACCGATGAATGATGGTACTTGTGTGAGCTTCCATTGTTTTAGGAATGTACTCCTAGGTCCTTCCTTCTTGTGTTCTCTCCTGTTTTATTTGCATATAATTGAAAATGAGAGGTAAAAAAATGGGTTTCTAGGACAATTATTTTCACTGTGTTCCTGCATTGTTTTACAACAGTGATGTCCTTCACAGGTAGCTTGTTGATTGATTGCCTTTAAATCATTGATTTTTTAAACAAATTCTGTTTTTTTTTTTTTTTTTTTTTTCTTTTTTTTTAGGTAGAGATAGCAGATATTGAAAATGAAGAAAAAAGGTATGCTCTCTTCCTGGGACTTCTGGAGACTAGTCACAGTCCGTCCGAGTTTCAGCACTTGGTTTTACTCCTCCAAGCTTGGCCACCAATGGACATGAGCAACAGGTTAGCATTTCTTCAAACAGTCACGTAACAAAGGAGTTCTAAGTCTTCTTGCTTGATAATATTGTATAGTTTTCAGTCAATGAACTCAAACATGGCTAAGAGGAATAGGACCTTTGGAAAGGGTCATACTGAGAAAAGTAAATGGTTTATTTAAAGCAGAATTGAATCAATCAGTTTCTTGTAAAAATTATGTACATATGTAGTAGGTGTCATGGAGAAGGCAGAAGAACATTTTATTGCTTAAACTGTTGCACAAGAAGGTTTCCTGTTTCCTTTAAATTAAAAGTTAAGTGTTTTGCTCTTATATTTGGCAGTATGTACAAAATCTATGAAAAGGAATAGAAAGTTCTGACTTTCTTTCAAAGTTATGCTTGCCAGAAACCTCTTTGAACGTTAGTGTTCCGATGACTGTGACAGATGGTCTGCAGGAGGTCTGTGAGGGTAATGGTACGAGGAATGGTGCTTCTCTTTTCTAGTTCCAATACCTGTTATTTCTGTCTCTGAATAAAGTATCCAAAGGCAAAGAATATATACTAGGGCAGACATATCCTAGCCCAAGAATATAAAATTAACTATTTGAAACTTCGGATTTTCACCTGTCACAGTGGGTATCTATTCAAAATGTTAACTTCAAACATCTTGACTACATTATTTTTTACCCATTCTTTCGGTTTTGTCTGTGACTATTTGAACACATTTAAAGGTAAAAATTTTAGTTGTTCTGTAACTGTTGATCATTTCTAGGACATAAGGATTCATATGATCCTGTGAGGTAGGATCATAGACTGGCATAGGTAGGAAGTGACCCTAGAGATCATCTAATGCAACCTCCCTGCCATGGGCAGAGATGCCTCTCAACTAGATGAGGTTGCTCAAGGCCTCAGCCAACCTGGCCTTACACATGTCCAAGGAGGGGGCATCCATAACCTCTCTGGGCAACCTATTCCAGTCTCTTCACCCTTGTCGTACAGAACTTCTTCCTAAGATCTAGTCTAAACCTTCTCTCCTTCAGTTTATAACGATTTCCCCTTGTCCTGTCACTGCACACTGTTATGAGAAGTCTCTCCCCAGCCTTCCTGTAGGTTCCCTTCAGGTACTGGAAGGCAGTTAAAAGGTGCCCCCAGAGTCTTCTCCAGGCTGAACAATCCCAGTGCACTCAGCCTATCCTTGCAGCAGAGTTGCTCCAGCCCATGGATCAACTTTGTGGCCCTCCTCTGGACTCATTCCAACAGATCTGTGTCCCTTTGATGGTGGAGAGACCAGAACTGGACACAGCATTCAAGGTGGGATCTCACAGGAGCAGAGTAAAAGGGGAGAGAATCACCTCCCTTTCTCTGCTGGCCACAACCCTAGAGAAGTCACATACCTGTCAAGGAGAGCAATAACATGAATGTTTTTTTGGCAATGGAATGCAGTGTGCCATGTCTGACAGTAGTTAGGAGGTTAGAGACATTCAATGATGCTTCCTTTGGATTACTGTGGGGTATTGATTACAACCTGATGTAACTTAGGGACTACGCTCCCCAGAGTGTTTATGTACATTGATTTGTCAGAAAAGTTAAGGCGTATCTTTTTATGAAGAGTAACTCTTTTGTGTAATTGTAGAGAACTGGACCATTAGAAGGTAATCTGTAAAGGGTCTTTCCCTTCAAGCCTGCAGCTTGTTTGCAGTTTCTGGATAAGCATTAACCTAAAGTCTTTATGACAGTTTTATGAGCTAAAAAATGTCTTCAGTGCATTGTGAAGTACAATGACTGCTGTGTGATCTGTCACAAATTCATATTCCAGCTTTCTTTTTTAGTTTTGGAGGGTTTTTTTTTGTAATTGAAAATTGTCTGCTTCACAGTGTACAGGAAATGTCAAACTTTAAGGTAGTGTTTAGAAAAAGCAATAAATTGTTAAAATTATGGAACAAAGGGTGAAGTGAAATACTGCTGCAATTAAAAAAAAATTGTTTCCTTGGGTTGAACAGAGAGTAAAGATTTTGTGAAAGGCGAACACTCTATATAGACAGTTCTTGTCTACTGCTTTGTAACAGAAGAAATTAAAAGTTATTTAATTTTATCTCCCACTTGGTGTTCAGTTCCTTCAAGTTTATTTACTACAGTGAAGAAGAGAAAATAAAATAATGATTAAATGTTATTTGTTGGCACAGCTAACAGTGGATTAAATTTCAGAGGTGGGATATGTCTTAGTTCCAATATCTCTGAAGTCTGAAAATGTGTGCAAAATACTTAGATCACTTGTAGTATAACTCATTTAGGGTCTAAAGTAGTTAGGATAGATGCTAGGCATTTATACAGCCACAATTTTGGCATAAATAAATCAGTTAGGCCAAGATAAGGGGCTAGAGAACAGGGTGAATTAATTCACAACCTTATATGTGATTTCGTGATTTTTGTGTATTTAGCAATAGCTGAGGTCCAAAGAGATCTCTGTGAATGTCTCCTCCAGCTGCCACGCTCAAAGCAGCATCAGCTAGAGCAGACTGTGCAAGGCCATTGCCTTGCTGAGTTTTGACTGTCTCCAAGATTGGAGACTCCACAGCTACAGCAGAAAGGTTTTTCTTTACCTTTTAGTCAAATGTTCTGTGTTTCAATTTATGCCCATTGCCTCTTGGGCTATCGCTAGATATCGCTGAGCAGAGTCATGCTCCCTCTTCTTTGCTTTCTCCCTCAGGTATTTATATAATTGATGAAATTTCCCCAAGCCTTTTTTTTTCTTTTTTTTTTTTTTTATGAACAGCAGCAACTCTCTCATTGTTCTCAGCCTCTGCTTGTGGGACAGATACTCCAAATGCTCCAAATCCCTTCATCATGTTTGTGACACTTTTCTGGATTGCTTCAATATGTCCATGTCACATTTGTACTGGGGAGCCCAGAACTGGACTCAGCACTCCAGATGTCTCACCAGTGCTTAGGGGAAGGATGACCTCCCTCAGCCTGCTGAGAGCCACCTCCTGGTGCAGCCCAGGATGCTGTTGTCCTCCTTTGCATTGAGGGTACCATGGCCATCTTGTTGTCCAGCTTTCCAGCTGATTGGCTTTCAGCCTCTACTAATGGTTATTTCTTTACAAGTAGGGGTTGGACTTTGGATTTCCCTTTGCTGAGTTTCATGTAATGGATCTCTGTCCGTTCCTCTAGACTCTCAAGGTAACACTGAATGGCAGCAGAAGCATCTGTTGTATCAGCCATTCTGATGGTTTTGTATCATCTGCAGACTTCCTGAGAGTGCACTCTGATAGTCATCTTGGTCCTCAACGAAGATATTAGAGTATTTGCCTCAGTATAGACCCCTGGGGCCTACCAGTGGTCACTAGACTTGGTGGCACTGATCACAACTACTTGAACTCAGCGCTTCAACCAATATTCAGTCTGCCCCACTGTCCACTTGCCTGTCCTGTACTTCACCAGGTTGTCAGTGAGGACACTCTGGGGGACAGTGTCAAAAGCATTGCTGAATTAATACAAAGTACATTCTGTCAGCCATCATCTACCAAGCCATTACATCACAGCAGGTTATCAGGTTGATGAGGCATGATTTCCCCTTTTCAAATCCATGACTATTTTCAGTCCAATCCTTGTCTTTTATTTGCTTGGAAATGCTTCCAGGAGGATTTGCCTCATCTTCCCAAGAACTGAAGTGAGGCTGAACAACCCCATACTCTGCTAAGAACAAATCACAGATTTCATCCTGTGATTAGATTGACTATTTATTTGTATTACTAAAACTTCAGTGTCTCTCTTCACTTCTTTGACTTTGCCAGGTGGCTTTGAAAAGCCTTTGGGAGAAAATTGCCCCCTTCTCTTTCACTAGTAATAGCCACCTGTACTGGTTTCATGAAGAACCACTCCTATAATCCCCAAATGTGATCTACAGTGCAGATTCACAACTATTTTTCTGAATTTCAGCACTGAATTCACTCTGTTTCAGAGAAATAGAGTCATTCAGATATTCCAGATTTTCTTGAGTTTGCCTGAAACTCTGAACAACCAAAAAATGATAATAATTAGTGGAGCAAGCAATTGTGTTCATAGTATAGGAAACAATATTTTTGTTTTAATTTCTTTTTTTTTCCTTAAAGGGTGGTGAACACAGGGCGCAGGTACCAATGTGTTTTCATTCTTCACTTCTTTTAGCTTGAAGGGTGTGGAAAAACATCTAGTCTGTTCTCTACTTTGCCTTAGCAGCATTTTAGATAAGAGAATTGAGGTTGCATCTTGAAATAAATGGCAGAGATTGAGGAGCTCTGCCACCTTCCCTCCCTTTTTCTCATTTCTTTTCTCAGTAGGAGTGTTGCATTTCTGCTTTGTTTTAGCATTTATTTATTTAATGAGTAAGTTGATGGTGGTTCAGTTTTTCCCTTTGCTATTGACTTGTCCCAGTAGAAAAATATATCATAGGGGGGCATTTTCCACTCCCTGTGGTCTTTCTTTGTTTGTATTCCCATTGCTTTCCTTTTATTATCACTTGTTTATGTACTAACAATACTTGCAAAACTGATAAAGTACTTTAAAAATCCTGTGTCTGCAGGAATACTCATTGTAGCTTGAACATCCTTCTTTGTAGCTTATTTCTAGTGCTTTCAGAAAACATACATAATATTTTAATATTAGATAGGATGATCATAGTTATGAGTTCTTTTTGTAAATTATCTTTTCTTCCACTTAGTTGTATTAATTCAGTCAGTTATGTTTTGGACTTCTGGGGTTTTCTGGAGATGCTTTGTTTTTTTGTTCTGTTCTGTAAGAAGTCTAAGAAAAACATTTAAGTACATACTATAAGGACTTAAATTTAAATCTAAGCATTTTACTGCACAGTTTATTTAAAGCTAAATGTGTATTTCTTATTTTTGTCTACAGAAATAATATATTTGGTGTACAGAAATGTTCTCAAACTGAATTCTGGCATTTATAACCAGTGTGCTGTCATTAAAAAAATTGTGTTATCTCCAAACATCTGTCTTAAGTTAACAGTGCTCCTGAAATAAAGTTCCATCCTCATCTCACCCTCAACCCTCTCATCTCAAGTATGATTAGTTTTAAAAAGTCAGGTACAGCTTTCTTTATTATTCCCTGATGTGAGACAGGATTAATTTCATAAACTCTTGTCAAGGAGATAATTAGATTTTTTTTTTTTTTTCAGCTGCCTCTTGTTATACTGTGCTGTTAATAATTTACATTTATTTTTAATTATTTTACATTTTATTAATTTGAATTATTTTGCGTTGCAGATGCTGGAATTATTCATTCCAGCTGGGAGGCAGGGGCTGTGCTGGAAGCAGGAGGTCCAGCCACAATCCAAAAAATATTCGGTACTTTCTGCCTTCTTTATCTGAACCTTCTCTCCTCTTTCTCCCCGTTGCCATTGACAGTCGTTCTCACAAGCCCATCTCTGTGTCTTTGGGAAGGCTTGTGACAGTGTGGGGTCAGGGCTGCCCCAGGCCTGGAGCAGGTGCTCCGTTAACCCCCCTCCACCCCCGAAGGAGAAGAGAGAGGAAATAAGGGAGAGAGACTGACCGATTAGAAAAGGAAAACAGCTTTAATGAAAACGATAGTAAGAAAGTTGAATATATACAACTATATACAGATATGTACAAAACTGGTATCTAGCCCAGCTCCCCCTTGGGCAATACGTCACCGTCACCCCAGCTGGGAGCAGCCCCGGGCACAGCCCCAGAGGGGCTCAGCCGTCGGTGGCAGGTGGGGGGCGCCGTGCCAGCGGGATCCTGGAACGCCCGGCAGAATGGGCAGAGCCATGACCCTCACGGTCCTTCAGCTTCTACTGGATGTGATGCATATGGGATGAACACCCCACTGGTCAATCTTGGGGTCACTCATCTTGTCCTCTCCTCCCTGCAGGTGGAGCTTTTACTTTCTGTCCCCTCTGTGTGACACATAAGCGTAGCAGTGACCTTGCTCTGCACACCAACCACTGGCAGTAACTCTAAACATGCAGTGTTATCACTGCTGGAAGCAGACACTGTCTGCAAAAATATGGCTTTAACTTCAGAAAGTGCAGTTAATTGGAAGAGGTTTAGCTGAAAAGTAAAATCACTGAATATAATTAGTCCTGTTGTATCCCAAATCAGGACAAGGCTGCTGCAAGTGTGCTCTGCTCTGGGATCTTCTCTTCTTGCATTGCTCATGCTTTCCTCTTCTGCCTCTGTTACATAATTCCAGGTTACAAGCATTCAGTTACACTAACCAGCCTAGATTCTTTTACATATGTATATATATTCCTGAAATTACATTTCTGAAAAACCTGCCTTGTTGGCTGGATTGGAGTAAAAAGCAGGAACTGTTTTGTTGGTGAGATTTTCAACAATCTCATTTTAAAGCAAATTGTATTAAGAAACTCTTGAGCAAAGAGGAACACGGTGAACAGTTAAGCCAATGGTTTAGGCTTAAGATTTTTGTTTAATCATAATATTTCCTCTGTTGCTTCAGAAAAGGATTGTCGTTGCTGAACTGTTGTTTACTGCCAATGATAAATGTGCAGGAACTGGGGAATTTCAGTCTGAGTCATCTGATTACTTAGAATTTTTATTTTCAACCTAACAGTAAATATCTAATACTTACAATTGAATATAAACCTAGAAAATACAATTTACATTCTACAAAGGCTTAAAAGGAAGAAGTAAAAGAATGGAAGTTGGAGGGTTTTATTGGTAACCTTGTATTTTTTATAAAGAGTGTTTGTGATCACTGTTAAGGATAAGTCTGTGCCTTTTAATGGTTTTTTTTTGAGTTCTTGTGTTTTAAAACACTAGCTAAAATAACATTCACTATTCACCTGTGAATAGGATTCTTTTCATATCATAATATGCTATGTTGACTGTGAGGAAGCAGAGGAGTACTTTGGTTGTTTCAGCCAGCACTCAGAACCATATACTTTTTAAATTTTTATTTTCACACCCATGCTATGGTGTATGTTATTCTTTTTCTGTCTAAGTGTCCCATATTCAGATATCATTTTAAGCATTTCATAAATTGTTTTAAAAAAAAAAAAATATTGAGAGTACCTGAAGCTCCACACTACTGTGGAATGTGCTGCCTCACTCAGAAGGCATTTTTAAATTTTAAATATGGATATTGTGTTTTGGAACTCAAAAAAGACCAGCTTTTAGGCACTCAATAATTCTAGTTCACTTTTCTTTTTTTAGTTTAATCCAAAATTTCCTTTTTTTGTTTCTGGGATAAAAAAACATATTCAAGCTGAATTTTCGAAATACATTTTTCACGCTGAGAAATAACTTTTTTTTTTTAACCATAGTGGAACTATGGTAGGACTCAACTTAGAGAAAATCTGAATTCTGCCTGTAGGTGTCAGTTTTTTGGTAAACTGAATCTTCATTTTTATTTTGAAATAACAGATAACATATATTTGTTAATAGATCACACAAGTATTTGAAATAATTATAAGGAACTGTGTTGAGAAAAGATTTATTTATGCAAACTCTATATCTGATACTCTACTTAAATAAATAAACCTGCACATTGCAAGCCCTGATGGCCTTGAATCTTTCTGGTTATTTCTACCTTCTGTGTTTTGTAGTGTGGTTTTTGTTTTCTAATGGGAAATTCTTACACGTTTTCTTAATATACTCTGGAGGCAGCAGCTGTAAAGGTAGAAATTCTTTGTGACTCTCTGTGCCTCTGGGCAAGAGAAGGATCACATAGCAGGAGCTATCAATCTAACCAGTGGCAAAGATGGAGTTGCAGGTTTTTTTTTTACTTCTCCTGACCTTACTGGGAGTTCACAGATGAAATGCATCACATTCTGGTTGTTGAATAAACTGGTGTCTTGGGCTCAGCTCATCAAGTTGGAAGGAGAGGAGGAGCTCTGCTCTTCCCACCTAGACTTATGGCAGCTCTGCACTCGGTGACTGGGACTGATGGAAGGGCTCCATGAAGTTGTCATAAGGAATTAAGCTATTGAGTTATCTTTAGTTTGCATTCAAAGGTACCCACTTGTAGCCTTTCTGTCTGGTTTCTGTGTTAGGATATAGTGTCAGCTTCATGTGGAGCTGATTTAATTTGTTTACAGTATGTACTTTTCAAAGCAGGAGACAGATTTTTGTGTGAAATAATGCAGGTTGGTGGTTGTCCTCTCCAGAGTTGTCAGACCTATTCCTTGGTATATATCAATCCAGCAGACTGTTAAGGAACTCCATGTACAGTGATATTAATGTGTTGCTTTCAACAATAGCTGCTAAGCAGTATCTTTGAAAAGCAGAACTTTGACAGCACTTTACTGCTCCTTCCCACATGTGCTGGCTGAATATCCTAATTTACACTAAATTGTTAAGACCAGCCTGCCAGATTTGGTCATGCTGTGATTTTTTTTTTTTTTTTTTTCCCTTCAAGCTAAAATGAAAACTTTCTCGTATCTTTGGGCTTCTGATTAAGAGCCAAAGAGATTGATGTGGTGAATTTTAAACCACCTTTTGTGTCCTTTTAAGTTTATGCACAGTGGAACATAGCGGTTTTTTTACTGCAGCTTAACATAATCATGATCTAAGATGTCATTGTGCTTGATTTTAGCACATTGTAGATGAGAATTGACATGCATTAGCTTAATTCACATTAGTAAAATGGCAGAGGGGATGTGTTCTAGTGTTACACTTCATGCTATCATTTAAAAGCTCTGACTTTTTAAACTCTTTTTAGCTCTGCTGCCCCTTCCTGTCAGCACATCCAGTTATAGCAACTACAGATATCCCTAACAAAAATAGCCGATCATCTCCATGATCTAGCAAATAGCAGCTGGAGGCCAAGAAATGTTCCAGCAACAAAACTGTATAATTAATGTTGCCTTTGCCATCACGCATGATCGAATTTACTTGTATCTACTATCTGCCTTCTGTTTAAGTCCGACTATGTGGTGGTGATATAGCCTGAAGTTCTGTGTGGAGTAAAAAGAATACTTTAAATTTGTAAACCAAATGTATCTACATCCATATCTACTAACAGACAAGTACAGATGCATGCACTTTTACTCTCTTGCCCTCTTTGGGTAGGCTACAAAAAAAGATTACTTTTGGTTGTACTTGCTGGACCTGAAAATCAACAGGTAAGTCTTGGAAATATTTTCTCCACTTACAAGCAAGAGATAGATACTTGAGAGACAGATGCTGTTAGAATGTGAGCAAAGCAAACAAAATAAGGAATGTTGGATTCCTGTCATCCCTTCCTTGATACCATTCTGCTTGTGAAATGAGCTGGTATAAAGCCAGGTGAAATGAGCTGGTATAAAGCCAGGAGAAGCTGTTCATGTGTCATTCTAATTTGATCAGTCTTTATCTGGTGTGTGATTCCTCAGGGATTCTAACAGCATGTCATAATTCAAAGTACTTTAAGCTTCTTTATTTCATTGAGGGAATGATGGCATCAGGATAGTAACTTGTCTCCAAAGTTTTTCCTCTCTCTTTCATGAGATTGTATTTTAATTCACACACATACAAAGAAAAAGGAAAAAAACCACACACAGAAAATGTTTGGAGTGTGTATGTATATTTGAATGCTATATACATCTCTGTTTTTTCTGGGCAGGTCATGCACAGATGATAATCCCTGGGTAAAACTGGCAACTGTTATGCTACAGAGATGCCCACCTGAGGAGAAGAAGAACATGGGAAATGAAATCTTGAAAATCTGCCGTTCTTTGTATGAGACAAAGCACATGCTCCCTGTTGAAGTAAGTTTTAACTTTGCATATCACGGGTATGAATCCTGTTTTGGAGTCCCAGCTACAACAAAGATGTTGCCATACTGGATCAAGTCCAATGGAGAGCTAAAAAATTATTAGGAGGCTGGTGCATAACAAATGCAGAAGTGCTGAGGGAACTGAGTTCATGCTGTCTTAAGAAGAGATGGCTGAGGGACATCATATTGCTGTCTTTACACATGTGGATGAGGAAACATGTAGAGGAGATGGAGCCAGCCTCTGCTCAGAGATGCTCAGTGATAGGTCAGAAGGTGATAGAGACAAGTTACATTATCAAAAACTTTCATTACGTACAAGGAAAGCAATTTATACCATTACAGTGGTGAAACACTGGGATAGGTGGATGCCTGGAAAAGACATGGGGTCTGTGTCCTTGGGGGTGTTCAGAACTTGAGTGGATCACATCATGCTCAGTTTGATCTTGTTTGAGTAGAGGCTAGTTGGATTAGCTGAATTTTAGAGGTCTATTCCAGTGTTATTCTTTGATGTATTTGTAGAAAGGCTTTAATGGTGTATTGTCATTGAAATCAGCATGGCAAAAGCTGTTAATTAAATAATCAGTAGTTTTCTCACTAATGCATAAAGATTTAGTGAGGAATCCGTGAAGAATGTGTTGGTGATTGAAAAAAAAAAAAACCAACAAATATACAAGGGATTGCTCTGTAATAACTATGGTGTTCTGTCTTCCTTAACTAGGTATGCATACTTTCATACAAATATCTCTTAAATATAAAATTATTGAAGCATTGTTAACGAAGACAGATTGGAGAAATGCTAAATAAACTTCACACAGCTTCAGAGTAGTCATGTGCCTATTTTTAGTAGGCTGATTAATCCTTTGTAATCATTTTCATGTAATCCCAGTCTGTTATAGAAGATAGCTGATGTTTAGAAACAGAGTAGAAACAACACATTCTATTTAAAATACAGACAGATTTGGGTGTTTGTTTTTTTTTTTTAAATAGTCCAGCAAACTCATTTGCATCAAGTTCAAAACCTATGTAAAATATGATGCCAGAAGGTGTCACTAAACTGAAATGATAAATACATTTATTAATTTATTCATCCCACCAAAATTTTTTGATGGAAGCAGGCCTCTGTATCCCTGGGACTGGTGTAGTTATGTGTAGCTTTTCTTCATAAGGTGTGATCATAGCTTGCAAACTCATCATCTTATTTGTGCACAGGAGTAGTCAAATTTTGTCAGAGTAGAATTTTCTACCTCACCTTGGTGATCCAGGAAGACAGATCCCACTGAGGGTCACTGTTATAAAGCAGTCAGGTCACTAAGAGTTCTGCTCAAGGGTGGGTCATGAATTGCTCACTTCTCTTAATTGAGCAAACATTTTTTTGAACTCCATAACTAGTCCCTATTTACAGACAGTTTATCTGTTAGTTGGCAGCTTTGACTGGAGGTGTCTTCATTTTTTAACAGTACAGGATGTTGGAAGAACCCTCCATGTAGGTATGAAGATATTCTGGTCCTCAAGCATGAAATAGCTTTGCCTATGTAAAATAACCTTTTGTATGACTAGGACACTGTGCAGTAACAGGAGTTCACTAAGATGTGTAATTGTGCAGTTAGCTACACAGGTTAGCGTTAGGCTTTTACCTGGAAAGAGGGGGAATGACACGAGTAAATTTAAGTAACTTATTTGTATGGATGGCTAGAGTACTTAAGTGCACAAATTAGAGACTTGAGATTTGTGTGGCTGAATAAGATGAAAATATGATTACTGACAATCTGTTTAGATGACTTCAGGTTTCAATGAATACACTGATTAAGAAGATAGACCTAGAATGATAGAATTCTAAAAACTGAGAGATCAATTTACCACTATGAATAACATTTGCCATTCTGAAGTCCAAAGGTTGTGATGGAAAAAAAAACATTTAATTTCAAGTCATGATGGTCTAGAAGTTAGAAAAACTGTTTTTTTCAGATGTAATCAGAAAGGTTTCACTTTTCCTTTATCCCACCTCCTGCTGGTCTTTCTATTTTTTTGATGGCCAAGTTATTTTTTTTCTTTTTATGTCCTTTGGAGAGTTGTATAGCTTTAATCTTTGTATCTTTGTATGGGGGGGTGTTTCCTTCTTTGGTTTTGGGTTGGTTTGTGTTTTTTTTTTGTTTTGTTTTGTTTTTTTGTAGATTTGCATTATTCAGTGGATAGATTTTTCCATTCCTCTTAGTTGAAATAAGCATTGTTTTATTTGCTTGGAAGGCACATGTGTTTGGACTGTCTGACTTCTCTTTAGAAAGGGAAAAATCCTTCTCCCTTCAGTAATTGTTAAAGTTGACTTCTCTGAATATGTCATGGTTTTCTGTCAACCTATGGGTCATGTGTCAGTTAACATAAACATCTCAATGAGAGAATGCATCTCTTATCTCTAATCTGTCTCTTATCTGTAATCACCCAGAGGTCCTAGTCATCATAAGATGCTTAGTTTGTGGAACAATATAGAAGCCAGTTGGTCTCCTTTTTTTCCTGTTCTTGTAGTTGTTCTTTGTTTTTGTATGAGGATGGTTCACTTAATACAATCCTGTCCATGATGCCAATTTTTCTGTTGCATAAAAGGGACATGAGTCTGCAGGGTGGGTGGGGAAGGCCCTCCTGTCGAGTCATGAGGTTCAGAAAGGACCCACTTGTTTGGTTGACTCCTTAAAAGAGGAGTTTAGGTGAGGCTAGATCTAGTCCTAGTTCCAGACTTGGTTGGCACTTTATGTTCAAAGGGTTATGTGTGTACCTATCTGAGTCAATATCTGCCTGTTTCAGAGCCCTGCTAAGGACTTCCACTGAGAGAATTTCACAAAGTCAACATTTGGTGCAGGGCTGAGGGAGGCCTTCCCATTGAGCTGCGAGGTTCAGAGTGGACCTCCTTGCTTTCTAGACTTCCTCTCAGGGAGAAGCCTAGGTGCAGCTAAATCCACCCTTAGTCATAAACTGCTGACCAAGTCTGGGACTAAGGATTATACACGTGTGTAGTAACTTACTAGACTCAATGTTTACCTGTTTCAGAGCCCTTCTAAGGACCTTTAGTGAGACAGATTCACAAAAATAGGTAAATTATTAAGGTGACAGATAGAACAAGTTCAGAATTGCTATTGATAATTACACTTACTGCAAAAATCAAGCTCAAATTAGTAATTCCTGGTTAATATCCAACAGATTGGAGGTGCAAGATTTACCAAACAGGCATCCATGCTTGAGGAGGAGAGAGATCCTTGCCTGTTGACCCATCCAGATAATTGGAATTCTCTTCCTCAAAAATAGGGGATTCTAAAGAATAATTCTGTACCTGTTGATAGCGTGGGGCTAGGTCATATCTTGTGTGCCAGTTGTCTCCTAGCAGGCTAATAGTGCTCTCGAGTAAAGGCTGGGGAGGGGGGGAAGCAAACACTTGCCACAGGTGCAAAGTCCTGTGTTGGTACAGCCTCTGTTCTGTTGGTACAACCTCTGACAATTAGGCCTTGTCTCCAGCTTTGCTGATAAGCTCTCTGGCTATAAGACTTCTTTATTGTTGTGGATGCATATTTTCAAGAAAAGGAGACGTGTAGGATGAATCTCTAACTTTGCATTCAGTAGGTTTGCTGGAATGGTTAGGTATGCTGCTTAAAATTAATACAATGGAATATGAAATTATCAGAACTTTAATAAGCTTATGACTGATTACATAGTTAATGTATTTATTTAATATTTTTATTCCTTGGTCCTCTATCCCATCCTTCACTGAAACCATCAACAATCAGTAGCAGTACAGAATACAAGTTTAAAGGAACAAGTCTGGGTAAGGGAACAAGCCTTGCCTCAGTGACTCAGAGCTCAGTGTGACAGATCTTTATACACAGTGTTTCTTGAAGGCATAAATATAGAAAAAGACTAGCAACCTGCAGCCAGAGAGCTCCCTGTGCCAAGCAAGGCCAGGTGTCTGTGCAGTACATTACAGTAGAACATTTAACATCTCTTCATCTTCAAATCGTTCTTCAGCTTTTAGCTCATAGCTATGAAGACTGTGCTGCTAAAAGTGTCATTACATCTTGGGCAGCAAATTGTTACACTTGTCATTAAACTGCAAAAGATGTAAAAAATATGTCTTGTATTCTCTCAGCTTAATATTTAACTGATGAGCTCCTTCAACAACTGCTCCCCAGATGTTGGAGTGAAATGGAAAGCACCTCTAAGAGCTGGATCCCATTTTCAGGGTGACTACCATACAATGTACAGAACATTCAGCCTAAGTAATCCTGGAATATGGGACAATTCTAATGTGCCTCATGGGGAAGTGGTTGTGACAAATTACCCAAATTCTTGGAAATGACAAAAAGGGGAAGGGAAGTTATAATTTGATTTATAACATAATTTGTTCGTTGAAGTACTTTTCGGAGTATACATTTAAAAAATCACTACAATGTTGAGGTAAAAAAACCTTCAAGTTACATGTGGGATTCTTTGTTTGTTTAACTAAGGCCAAGATAAAGATTTGAGAGTGCACAGTAGGTTTGTTGGGGGGTTTTGTGGTGGTTTAGTTTGTTTGTTTGGGGTTTTTTTAAAGATATTTCCTTGTCTAATTTCTTCTTGCAGAAGATCTATGATGCTAAATGTGTGCGATATTGTAAAATAAGCAAAATAGGTAAATGAGTGAAAGTGATTTTGCTGAACTTTTTTCTTGTATTTAAAACTATATAAAATTTTGAAATATTTTGCAACAGAACTTTGTTATTCAATTGTGGTATGTACTGTTATTTCCACTTTATTTTTTCCACTTTTATGATTGCATAATTGAGTTACAGAGAAGTCACAAGCGTCTGTTAAGTTCTTCCTGTGCTTTACAGTACTTCAGTAAACACAAATATTAGTCCCACAGAGAGCTGTGATTGCACTGTTGTTCTTTCCGTGAAACTCCAGGTTGTAATGGTGATTCAGTGTCTGCCTTCTCTTAATAAAACAAATATTGGACTTATAACCTTGATTCCACTTTTTTTTTTTTTTAGATGTGTCCTTTCAAGCTTCTGCAGAGTTATCTCCAACAGGGAGTTCATTTCTTGTGGAAGTTTGGTTTTCATTCTGCATTTGACATAAAATTTTCATAAATTTCAGTGTGAATGATGATGTCAGTATCTCTAGAGATCTCACCAGATGAGTTTACTTTTATTTTCAGTGTATAAAAGAATTATGTTTGCTGCTGCTTAACCAGTCCCTCCTGCTGCCATCCCTGAAACTGCTGGTAGAAAGCAAAGATCAAGATCTTCACGCTGTGGCACTGGAGCAGATAACAGCTGTTGCTAAGGTATGAGCGGTTGAATTAACCACCTTTCAGAGAGTGAGGTAATAAATTAGCCCGTTTATCTTCATATAGTGAGCAGGGGCTATTGAGACCCTTATCATTATTAAGATTTTGTACAGCTATTGTGTCCCACAGTGAGCAGTAAGAGCAGAGAGCTAGAAAGATCTTTTATATATGCTTGAGGTGATTAAAACTCACAGCACTTTCTTTACATTATCTAGTATGCTATTTTAAGTCAGTGTGGTGGAACAGAAGCTGTCCTGTTATATAAAGTGGATTGTTATCTCTGGGTTCATATTCTAGCACTGGAGGGGGTTTTTAAGTGGCAATAGTACATCAGGTGAGTTAGCTTGTTTCTGACAAACTTGGGAGTCTGTTTATATACAGGTGGAGAGGTGTTACATCCCTGGTTTTGTTGCAGAAAGATCGAAACATAAGACAGTGTGTTTGGGAACATTTATGTAACTCTAAACAGGTTTTATTTGATACTGCAGCAAAGTTTCTGGAGAAAAAAACAACTAAATACTGTCTTTCATTCTTTGGACAAGAACTGAAAGACATTAGTGTATATTTTTCAATTGTTATATAAAGTTATAGGTAGTCTTTTTTTCCTGTGCATTGGCTTTTCAGTTAAGAAGGAACACCTGAAATGATGAAAGCTGGTCCCCTAGACAAAAAGCATTATTTTATCTTTCATCTTTTTTTATGAAAAACCTGGATTTAAAACTTCTTGATGCTTTTAATTGAACATGTGCATTTACAACCTGAGACTTTCTTTAATTTTCTGATAGCTATGGTATATGATCTAGCACTACCACGAAAGAGGAGAGAGGTGTCGTCTCAGACCTTTATGTGAAAGGGAATGGCTTTCCTGTCTGGCTAAATTAACTGCATTGAGTGTTTCCAGAATTACAGCATTTAGGAAAGAAAACTTCATGTTTAATATTATTCCAAATGCTATAATGCATCTTAGAGAGGAGGTCTTGATTGTGTATTACAATACAGAATAATAACTGATGGTAGATTTCCCATATGCTACTACAAAATGTAACTGTCTGTAAGGAAACAGAAATGGAACTGTGTATATCTTTTAAAATAAGCATTCCCAAAACACAGAAGCATGAGATTTGTAGGAATTCAGATTGAACTTTTAACTTTTTATTGAGACATATAAAGTAGACGAACATCCCCCAATTTCTTCAGAAGCCTTCTAGGGCAGGCTCTCTACTTTATAGAATCATTAAGGTTGGAAAAGACCTCTAAGATCATCAAGTCCAGCCGTCACCCAGCACTACCATGACCATTAAACCAAGTCCCCAGGTGGCACATCTACACGTTTTATTGAACACCTCCAAGGATGATGACTCCACCACCTCCCTGGGCAGCCTGTTCCAAGGCCTCACTGCTCTTTCAGTAGAGAAATTCTTCCAAACATTCAGTCTAAATCTCCCGTGGTGCAAGTTGAGTCCATGTTATATTAATTATATTAATTAATAGTTATATTAGTTGCAACAAATTTTTCAGTGCTTTATCTGCAGCATAATGATGGTGATGATAGGGTTGAGTGCCTATGGGTAAGGACCAGGGGAAAGGCCAACAAGGCAGATATCGCGGTGGGAGTCTGTTGTAGACCACCCAACCAGGATAAAGAAGCAGACAAAATAAAATACTCTGTAAGCAGCTGGGAGAAGTCTCACAATCACTACCACTTGTTCTCATGGGGAACTTGAACTTCCCAGATGTCTGCTGGAAGTATAGTACAGTGGAGAGGAAACCATGTAGGAGGCTCCTGGAGTGTGGAAGATAACTTCCTGGTACAACTGGTGAGTGAGACATCTGGAGAAGCTCCCTGGAAGCCCTGTTTGCAATCAGAGAAGGACTTGTGGGTTCTGTGAAGGTTGGAGGCCATCTTGGGCATAGTGATCGATTCTTGGAGAAGGAAGGAGGGGGGTCAGTAGAACTACCACACTGGACTTCCAGAGGGCAGACTTTGACCTGTGTATGAGATGAGTGGACAGAGAAGGGCCAAGGAGGAGGATCCAGAGAACTACAGGCCTGTCAGTCTGACCTCCGTGCTGGGAAAAATTATGGAGCAGATCATCTTGAATGTCATCATGTGACACATACAGGACAACCAAGCAATCAGGTCTTGATTGACTAACCTGATCACCTGCTATGACAAGGTGACCCACTTAGTGGACAAGGAAAAGGCTGTGGGTGTTGCTTATCTCAACCTGAGTAAAGCTTTTGACACCATTTCCCACAGCATCTTCCTGGAGAAAATGGCTGCTGATGGCTTGGGACATATGCTTTGCTGGATAGAGTAATGGTTAGATGGCTGAGCCCAAAGAGTGGTGGTGAATGGAGTTCAATCCAGTTGGCAAAAGGTCACAAGTGGAGTTCCGTTCTGTTTAATGCCCTTATCAGTAATCTGAATGCAGGTATTGAGGGCATCCTCAGTAAGCTTGCAGATGACACCAACTTAGGTAGGGGTGTTGGTCTGCTTGAAAGTAGGGAGGCTCCACAGAGAGACTTGGACAGACTGGATCGATGGGTTATGGTCAATTGTATGAGCTTCAACAAGACCAGGTGTTGGGTCCTGCACTTAGGCCACAACAACCCAATGGCACACTCAGGCTTGGGGAAGAGTGGGTTGAAGGCTGCTTAGAGGAAAGGGACCTGGGGGTGCTGATTGACAAGAGGCTGAATGTGAGCCAGCAGTGTGACCAAGTAGCCAAGAAGGCCAATGGCATCCTGGCTTGTGTCAGAAACAGTCAGCAGGACTAGAGAAGTGATTGTCCCACTACACTCAACACTGGTGAGGCTGCACCTTGAATACTGGGTTCAGTTTTGGGCCCCTCACTACAGGAAGGACACTGAGTTGCTGGAGTGTGTCCAGGAATGGGTAACAAAGCTGGTGAAGGGTTTACAGCACAGGTCTTACGAGGAGAGGCTGGGGGAACTGGGGTGGTTTATCCTGAAGAAAAGGAGGCAAAAGGAAATCTTACCACTCTGTACAACTACCTGAGAAGTTGTTGTAGTGAGGTGGGCGTCGGTCTGTTCTGCCATGTGGCAAGTGGTAGGACAAGAGGAAATGGCCTCAAGTTGCATCAGGGGAGGTTTAGGTTGGATATGAGGAAAAATTTCTTCACAGAAAAGGTTGTAAAGCCTTGGAACAGGCTGCCCAAGGAGGGGGATGGAGTCACCATCCCTGGAGAGATTTAAAAGACTTGTAGATGTTCTGCTTAGGGACAGGGTTTAGTGGTGACTTGGTGGTGCTCGGTTAATGCTTAAACTTGATGATCTTGGAGGTTTCTTCCAACCAAAGTTATTCAATGATTCTGTTTCCTAGCTGAGTTTGACATTCTTAGCAGAGAACCAAAGGTTTTTAAGAAGATGTTCTTATTCCCTTTTCTTTATACAAATAAACTAAAAATTTTCGAAATTATCCACAAAACCTAATTTTATAACTGTTAACTACCAAAGCAATCGCAGATTATCTTAGTATATTAATAGTTTTCTTGAACACCTGCAATTTTAGATTTATATATGCAAAGCAAGGCTTGTTTTGTAACTGGTTTTCAACAAGATGATCTCATTGAAAAGCAAGCAGGGATCTGATCTATGCATGTACTTTCTCATCTATATGTTCTTGTTAACCTTTTAAAATTGACTTCTTTGTTAACAGATGAAGGCTGCAGTGTGACTGGCTCTGAAGCTTGCCAGCAGGAGTTTGTGTCCGAGTACATTTTATTTAACTATTTTTAAAGCATAATGCTGTGCAGTAGCACTTTCTGAATGGTTACTAATTGCATTGCTCTCTTAACTGGCCTTTTCTTTCCAGTGTGCTACAGCTTTCAATTTTCTACACTCTAGGCTGATTACATTATATTGGAGTTTTAAGGCCAGGAACCATGTTATCTTCTTACTAATATAAAGCACTTTGTACACCTGTGCATGCCTAAAATAAATCTTTTTGGCCTTCTTATGCAGGAGGCAGCTTGATAAGCTGTTTCCAATTTTTCCTTCTAAATTCAGTATTAATTTGAGCAGATAGTTCTGCAAGAGTGCTAGATAACCTAGAATTTTTCAAAGCATTTAGCTTTGGTCTGATGTTTCCTCCTAAATCAATGAGACTTTAATTATTGACTTCATTACGTCAGGCACAGAGCTTAGCCAGTACTTTCAATGTGACATTCCCCTGCCAGTGTTAGAAAAGTAACTAGTAGAAAAGAGTGCTATGCTGAATTTAAAAGGTGTTCTTATATTGTTTAGAAAAGTATTTCTTATTTTATGCATCTCTCATGGTTGCATATAGTTGGTGTTGTACTAAAATAAGTGCATATATTGCTTGGCTGTGTCAGTGTCGTTTCATTCAGTATCATTTTGCATGCATACTTTTTGCTGTTTAAAAACAGTTTTTGAACTGTTAATGTTTTCTGTAGAATTCATAATGAATTTTTCAGAGGAAGGCCATTTCTGCCTACATTAAACTGGAAAAGGACAAATAACATCTGGCAAAGGGAAATCGTGGCTATTGATTCCCTGACACAGTGCTAACACAGCTCACAAACACGGCTCTGAAAAAAACACAGCGCTTGGCTGCTGATACGAGGTATTAGTTAGCCATTTGTTGTGTGGGGCTGACAGCTTTATGGATGTTTACAGTTAAGGATGATGCTGAAGTGCTGATACTGGGAATTGTGTAGTTTTTCCCTGTAATAAGACAAGCAAGATTTTGTGTAAGCTTTTTCTGAAATTGCAGGCCTCTCTTTTTATTGCGTATCTTTTTATAAACTGCCACTCGTCTTTTTAGGAGAACAGAAATAACTAATCTTCCTCTGTGTTTTATGATGTGTGAATAATTTTAAAAATCAGTGTACTTAAATAAGCTTATTACTTCCAATAGGGCTCAGAGTTTTCCCTTAAGAGTCAAATTGGTTTTGAGAAGGATTTTGGTGTTGGCTGTTCACTCAATAATCTTTCGATGATTAAGACTGATTTGTATACTTCTCACAGAGCAAGTAAATATTCTATTACCTTTTGGTAGTTATCCTGTTAGAACAGCTAACAAATGTGAGTTAATACAATCAGTGCAAATACTTCTTCAATCAGTGCAAATATTTCTTCAATCAAGGCTTTAATAGAAACTAGAAAATGCTTTTTGTTAATCTAAAATAACACCGTAGGTCTATTTGCATATTACACTTTCAACAATGAAGTACTGAGGCTACCTTTGCAATATAATTTATTGATAAAAATAATATGAAAAAATCACGAAGTATGTGTGAATGATGGAATTTGCAGTGTTCTCCAGTGTCCTGTGCCATTTATGGCTACTCATTTGATGTGGCTTACCTTGAAAAGAAATCATGTTAAATAATGTATATGTAAGCTAACGGTGAATATGGCAAAATATCTTTCTCTACTTCATTTTCCTAAGAGTTTTTTTATATCTTTCTGTTTTCTTCTTCCCTTATTTATTTGTCCTGTAGCTACAGACTCTAACAAAGAATAAAATGAAAAGCATTTTTCCTCCAATAGTAATGGAGAGCTAATACTTTGGGAAATAGACGGTTCAGTTCTTTTCTGCTGTTAAGTCATCGGCAGCTCTTACCTTTCCATTAGTATCCATATTTCAGAATGCTTGGATTTTATAATTCATAAATTATTAGCAATAGGCAATATTTCATCCATACCAGAACCTGTAGACACCTGCCCAAACAACCCTGGCAGCAAATTGCCCAGACCCTGCCTTGAAAGGTAACATCTGACCTGCTCTTCCTTATCTGAAATTCTCACTACAGGAGATTGTATCTACGCTTGCTATGATGCAGTGTATCTGGAAAAAAAGAAAAACAATGTCCATGTAGGCTGTATTAGCAATCAGAAAAAATACTGGATGCTGATATAAGATGTAGCCTTGATCTTAGAGAACACATCCAGAAAACTCTCTATTCATGGAAGAATTTTTGGAGGCTTCAGCGATTTCTCAGTAAAGTTTTCTAGATGCCTGAAGTTCCTCTTCTGAGTACATCAGAAGAGGTGCCATCTGTGGCAAAGCTGATCTTCACCCACCTATTTTACACAGAAGCTATTTTAAAACTTTCAGGCTCCCTGTCTGCTTGCCCGGGGGACCTGCTGCCTTGGTAGAGCCAAGTGCCTCAAGCCTGAGCCCATTTGCAGTTCTTAACATCAGTGTGCTGATGGCAAAGCCCCAGGCAGGCATGCTTAACCCTTACTAATTATGCACTGACAGCACTGAGTTCAGCATAAGGCACAAATTGCCATTCTGATGAAGAAATACAGCAGTCAGCTTAGAGGTGAAGAGTACAGGTTGTACAACTGCTTTGAGTTCAGCTCATTTGCCAAGGGCATGAAGGACACAGTTTGAATCCCCCAGTCTCTCCAAGAGTAGCACTTAGAAGTCTGGATAAGGCTCTGCCTCTCCATTCTGCTGAAGATGGGCAGAAAGAGTTCAGGACTCACGGAGGCAGTCCAAGTGGGTGCTCACTTCTGTAGGTGTTCAGTGGAACCTTGCCAAGGTGTGGTTTTCCACCACTAAATGCAGATCCACGTATAAATTCTGCGTTGGAGAGAGATCTGATAAATGCACAAACCCTGTTTGAAGCAGAGTGCTGTAGCTCTTCAGTGGAAGCCAGTGCACTGCTGCAGTTCTGGTTTTATGCTGTCTGGCTTTCTAGTTGAATATGTATCTCTCTAGCAGGGAGAGGTGTAGATCATCACAGTCTAAAAGAGTGAGCTAGTCATCAGAGATACCACTTGAAAGCCGAGATCTTGAAAGTACATTTCAGCCAATACCTAAATAGGTGTGTAAGTCAAGGAAAAAAGTTAGGCATTCCTCTCCTTAGCATGACTACACCACTTAGTCCCTCTACATGTACGTGTGAGCGTTGTGTGTGGGCACTGCACTAAATCCATGCTGACAAATCCTACTGGAGGAGAGATAGATATGAAAAAGTAAAGCTGCTCCCATTTAAGCCTTCCAGAAGGAACAGATTTTACACTAATGAAAAATTTAGCACCCTTAGCATGGAAGTCTAGATAGGCATAATGATTTTTCCCCATCACATGTCCTCTGAGTTTGTCATTACTGTGGTTTATAGTTTATTCATATCTTCACACAATATGGAAAGTGATTGTTAATTTATGCAGAAGATACCTGCACCTCTGAGACTTGCTCAAACTACAGTCAGCTGCATCCCATAGCACTAGAACAGTGTTTTTGGGATGAGAGATAGACTTTGCTGGAACTGGTGTTTTAGGGCTGTTAGGATCTTGGGGTAGCAAAGGCTCTGCATATGCAGACAGATCAGAAGTGACTCATTAATAAGATCCTACTTCTGCTGCCTGCCCAGAAGCAGCAGCTTCATAAGAGTGGGATGGTAAGGTTGCTTTTTAGTAATTGTCTGAATTTAATTTTTACCCTCTTGTTTATAAGTCTTGTCAAAAGATTGATTTAAAAAAAAGAAAATATAGTGCATTTAGAGGGTCTCTGTCTACTGTAGGCTAATATTGGGCACATATGGCAATCTGTGCTAATTTAAACAGCATTTCAAATATGATTGAAATAATCAGCAAACAAAAATAGCCTTGAAGGTTGTTTTGAATTAAAATTTTTTAAAAGGTAAAATTTTGAGGCTCAAAAGTCCAACAGTATCCTGGCTCCAGCAGATGGAAGAATTACAGGTCTAGAGAAGAGTAAGAATATGGCAAAAGTATTGACTCTTTTTCTGAGATTTTACTCTCTCCACTTCTAGTTATTTTCAGCTCTATGAGTTTGCTAACTAACTGCCAGTGGTTTTCTTTGTTTTGTCCAGTTCCTACTTGAACTTGGATGAGCTTTTACATCCTGTAATGTCATTTGCCAAAGAGTTCAACAGTGTAAAAAAAAAAAAAAAAGATTTTTTTAATTACTCTGAAAGTGAACCAACTAGATTCATTTTTGATGCTTCATAATTCTTTTTTTTTAACAAGAGAATGCATTTAATCAATCTGTGTGCTCTAATGATGATGCTGTCTGTTCTATACCCTCTAAGCTGCCTGTTTTCTCAGTTGGGAATTCCTAGTTCAGCTGAGTCATTTCCTGCACAGACACCATATTATACTCTCTCTGGTATACTTAAACTTTTAAATATATGTTCTGTGTGTTTACCTTTTATATTCTTTTAGTGATTTTTTACTTTACTGCTAGTTATAATTTAAAATTAATTTTAAATAAGTGTAGTACATTTAAATCAATTTAATAAAAATATTATAGTTGAAGCATCAGTACTCAGTATATATGAGGTACCTTAAGGTTTTTAAATCTATAGTTATTCATTGACAATCTGCATAGGTGTTGGTAAGGAATTTTCAGTGTGTATATTTGTTTTTATTTAAATTATAATGACTCTAATGGTAAATAGTTCATCTAGCTTTCTCAGCTGCCTGTTCTTATACAGATTTCTCATTAAACCTTGATGTCCCTGTCTTCTTCCCACACCTGTCAGACTCTTAGATTGACTGGAGAGCTGCCTTAGCTGTGTGAAATCATTCACACAACGTGGCTGCCATCTTGTGTCTCCATCCAGTTCCTTGGAGACAATTAGATTTAAAAGGTTTCCTCTTTCTGACCAGGCCTTCAGACACCTGAAGTCAGAAAATGGGAAACAGTTGAAACCTACTTGACTATTTGAGCCTAAAGATGAGCTTGGATAAAACAAAGAGCCTTTTGTGTGTTCTTTTGTTATGTGTAATGATACAATGATCTCATTTATGCATGAGTACAGACAGGTTGCATGCAGGCATGCTCATCCCCATTCTATAGCTCAGATGGTTCATGGTTTTATGCTAGAAAAGGTCTTTTACTTTCAGACTTGTCTCTCCAGTTTGAAGGGTTTGGGCATATGAAATCTCACTAATCTCATTAACTGAATAATAGCCTAAAAAATAAGTTTTGTAATCCATATGTGTGAAAATGTTGAAGACTTGGAGGAAATCAAGGGTATTTTTTTAAAATTTCAGTGGAAAAAAAACCACGAATGTCTAAATGAAGTAATGGAACAAGTAGCATGAGAGTGAATCAGGAAACCTCTTCCAGGTTAACATGATAAAGACATTCTGTTTCTCTGGAAGGCTTCTCAAGTTCCCAAAGGAAGTGAAAAGAATAAATTGAAAATAATGATCAAGTGTTATTAATAGTATACTAAACGTGATAAAAAGAGATATAACAGCTACATCTGATTTATACCATCTGATTTATCCTGTTTCTGGTTTGACTACCTGTATAGTCTGGAGACTATAAACTCTGTAAGACTATAAACCAGATATTTAAACTGTAGAATGTAGTCTCCCATAGTAGATGGTCCATGTTAAATGGTGTGCATGATCTCTCACAATGTATGTGTCTGGGGAGGTAAGATTTTTTTACTTTTATTATTTTTTTTTTTTAACCAGTGCATTTTCTTTTCTAGACTAATAGGTCATATTTCTGTTCAATCTTTCTGGAGTGAAAAAAAAAAAAAAAAATAGTTAAAAAGTCCCACACTACAACTACAAATTGCCACTGTTACATGTTATTAAGAAATGGGTATAGAAACTTCAAGGGACAGCAGAGGAAGGGGTTATAAGCAAGAAGTGCCTGTTGCAGTGTGCTCATGGTGACAGTGGTGGGGCGAGGGGTGGATGCAGCCCACTGCCTGTGAACATGAGGAAGCAAAGCTCTGCACTGCTCTAGCTCAAACTAAACCAGAGAGACAAGGAAACTTTAAATACTGTCCTGAAAAGAATCAAGGTTAAAAGTTTTGTGATGCTAATTAGATTTAAAAGCTTAATTTCAACTCTCAAGTGTCAGTGCCAGATCTCTCAGGATACAGTAACTGCATCCTGTGTAGCAGTTGAATTGGTCTTCAGGGGTACCAAATCACTGAATCACAGCATCTTTATTGCTTCTTGGTACCAACCATGTAAGATAGACATCATTTTTGCAGAAAATTAAACAGAGGCTAACCAGACTACTTTTTTTTTTTTTTTTTTTTTTTTTAAAAAAAAAAAAAAAAACAAAAAAGTTTTTTTT
>NW_008622191.1:31349-36398 GCF_000691845.1 Merops nubicus
GTTGTTTTGTAAATGTAGCATAATCTGATTGTTTTATTTGTAACTTGATAGGATACAGTAATTGAAAACTGACGAATGTCTACCTCTCCATTGTCCCCATTTTTTGGTTATATGTTTTGCACTTCTTGAAGTGGTAAATCATCTAAGCTGATTAAAACAGCATTGCATTTCAAGGAACTAAGGAAGGGCATATCAAAATAAACTGAAATAGAATTTAAAGTGTTGTGTGGTGTTATTTTTGAAGCCATAGACAAGTTTTTCAAGAGAATATCTGCTCTCCTGTATCAAGTAACCACATTTTTTGAGGCATCCTGCGTATCTCTCAGATGTAGCAGCACTGTGCTCCAAATCTTTTAAAAAATATAAGTTGTATTTTTCTGAAAATCTCATCCTTGCTGTGAGTGGTGAAACTCTGGAAAATCTGGTTGAGTCGGCAATTGTTGCCTGTGATATTAATATGTGGAATATATCCTATTATATTAAAATAAGGTGGCCAAAATTGAATATACTCTTCTGTGCCCTTCCTCAGGATGTCTTTCTTGGTACGGAGGTAAATGGTGTGGTCTGTTCTGCACTGAGGCTGAGAACCTTTGAAAAGCCTATAAAGCTGTTCATGTAATCCTAGCCAGGTTACCAAATATTCTTACTGCTTACCTTTGTGGAGGTCAAATGTTTACGTTAATGTGACAGAGACTGTTAAAGACATCCCTTTACATACTCTGACATATGCAAAGCGCGTGTCCCTGTTGTTCATCCGTACAGAATACTCATCTCTCTTTCAAGGTCACGCTGTGCAGTTAGAACAGCCATGATGTGTTCTGCTTGATGGATGTATCTGGTAATTAATTTTCGATTACTTTGGATTTGTCTTTCTTTGTAGGTTGATGATTCCAGTTGTGATGCTGAATTACTCTCCTTGCTCCTCAATGCCAAGTTAGTGGTGAAGTGCGTGTCTACAGCCTTCTATCCTCGCCTTGTTGACCACGTGCTGGCTAACCAGGGAGAAGGAGGCTGGGATGTGGAGGAAATAGCAAAAGAACTCAGAGAAGCCGGGTTCAGCGCAGAGGCTGGCTCCCTCTTAATGTCTCATCGAGGCACTCATCCTGCACTCAGGACTTTTAATACTGCCCTCCAGGCTATTCAGCATTGGCTCTAAAAATGTTGGGTTCATGAACTTGTCTGCCTTTTGGCTGGAGATTTTACACAAAAGGGAGAAACTGTTGTTCTAGTGAAGTAACCAAGTTAGTTATGAGCTACGTTTTATAGAAAATACCAACAGCACACTTACAGTGAATTCCCATATACTTCTAATAGTTAAAAAAAAATTATTAACTGTGTTATTCTGGTATATGACTAGCAGAGCATTGAATCTGATAATCCTTTTCAGATCAGAGAAAGGTGTTAAATGATTACACTCTGTGACATACAAATGAAGCATTAGAAAGCTGACAAGTTATAGACAATGTCTTAATTTCTGTAATTTACTCTTCTCATAATGTAAAACTAATGTAAAAATATAATTATAAAGATATATGGATCAGAAAAAAATTCACAATGAACAGCTGTATGAGAATATCAAAACCTTAAAATTTGGTATTGTGCAATGTTGTTGCCACAGCTTTTGTTCGCAATAAAGAAAGTATTTTGCATTTATTGTAGTCTTTCTTCTTTCCTCCTTTTAGACAGATAAGTGTGTTCTTTCTTCAGCCCATTTTTCTGAAATTCCTGTGTCTCCTTAGTGATATTTATTCATAAAGAGAAGCTGAACTTTTCTGTGCTTGCAGATGCTTTTAGTCTAGTTTCTAGCCTTTTTCTTTACTCTCTTTTTCTCCACAATTTGGGAAGCCTTTTCTCAAGTCCTAAACATTTGTTGATACTTTTTGTGAGTGAACTTTTCAAGTATTTAACCTGTATTTTTTCCTGACTTCTGAAAAATTATATAACTGTGTTTATTTCCAAACGCCTTTCTGTCTTAATAAGGCAAAATATTGCTGATTGTTTTCAGAGTTTTTTTTTTTTTTCAACAACAGTACTTTATTAACACTCATCACCAGAAGGGTTTGATGCTTTCATGTGTTTATAAGAATTTGTTGTTAAAATTTATCTGTAAATCTGTCGCCTAATCTTGTGTCCAGATGTCATTTCGACATAATGACATAAAGAATTATTACACAGAATAAGACCCATAGGATAATACAAGTTGGAAGCAATATCTAGAGGTAATGTAGTCTTTTAGTATCTTCTGTATGGTAGAATAGCACTTGGGGTGCTGTGAAACACCAAGACATGCTAGGAAATGCTGTCTTGTTTGTTTTGGATTTTGTTTGTTTTTGTTTTTTTTTTTGTGTGTGTGGTTGGTTGTTTTTTTTTGTTTTGTTTGCTCTGTTTTTTATTTTAAAGGCTAAGACACTCACCTTGGTGTTATCAACAGTATTTAAGGCACAGAGCAGTTCATTTTTTTCTGTTTGTTTCATGTGCAATTGGGATCTGTTCAGAATATGGCATGAGGTGACTTTTTTTACCCAAAACAAGCATGCTCTGGAGATGTTTGTGCTCCCAAAAGCAGGTGAGTAAGGAGCTCAGTTGTGTCTCCAGGAGCAATGCTTCCTAGGGCAATTAATCCTCTTTTGCTGGAAAAACACTGATAGTGTCTGCATCTTTGAGGACCTTTTTGCTGCCTGGTAGATGTAGGAAGGCAGCAAAATAAATCACCTTTCTTTTTAGTGAGTAGAACCAGAGATTAGGGAAGAAAGATCATAACTCACCATTTCTTTCTCTGCTAGAAATCCTAAGTGGAAACAGTACATCATTGCAACAGATGCAGAGTAGACACTTTTCTATTTATAAACAAAGCAGTGCAATTCAATGAGTGGGGTGGCCACATATGATTCAGATACTGCCTTTGTATAATGATTCTGTGATTTATTCTTTTTGATATTCTGCACTGTGAAAAGATGCTTTGAGACAGTGGCCGCAGAACGTGGATACTTTCATTGTAACGGTAAGAATTCCTGTCCTTGAAAAGCACAGCCATTTTTCAGGTTTCTTTTATGTACTTTTACTTTCCCTTCAAAACTCAGCAAACTGGTCAAGTAGTCTGTGCAAGGTCAGATTTTGTGAACCTGAGCAGACAGGAACCTGTGTCTCTCTCACCCAAAAAGCAGGGGTGCCAGGTGAAACCCTGGGCCGTTTGCGCCTGGGTGTGACAGCGGGTTCCCACCCAGCCAGCTCTTCTCCAGAGAAGTGCATTGCTTATGAAGAAGCACAGGAAGACAGCAGATCATGTAGGAAGTGAAGACTTTACCTGAGTTCATCTGTCAGCAGGTGAGTACCGACCAAGAAGGCTCTGGCCAAAAAGCAAATCAAGGGCATGACAACATCAAAACAGCCACAGCAGTTGAAGCAAGTGACAAAGGGGGCCTAGGCAAGGGTTTTGCTGGGGTTGTATTTCACTGCAAAACACACAGCAAGTAATGTCTAACACTTTGCTGGGTTATTGTTCTGATTGATGATAGACTGAGAAATTCTGAAGGAAGGCAATGAACACAAAACTAGAAGTGTACCACCTTCAAAAAGGATTTATTATTATAGCGTTGTCCCACCATGTCTGCCACATTTCTTACTTAAAAATTTCCAAGTTCCTAAATTCTAGTATTTTTGAAAGAGGGTACACACTTTTTGTAAATCCTGCCACTTGTCTCACTTCCAAGGTTGTATGACTTGATCTGTATGCCCAACTCATCACAAACTTTTCTATCAGTAGGGCCACCTCCTTTATTTATTTTCTCATCTTTCATTCGTTTCAAAGTGGTGTCCCTTTGTTTCAAAGTGTTATCCCTAATTACATCAAAAAAAGAACACAAAACCCCAAACCAAACCTGTATCACTGTCCATGCTTTGTTTTTATGGGCTTCTAATGTGTTAATTTTTTTTTCCAGCCTGTTGAGCCCTACTGTACTCAGTTATTTCTCTATACCCTTTGGTTATCCTCTTACCCCTCTGTATCTTCTGTGATATATTTTTTGAGGCATGGAAGGGGAGTAGTAGAGCCATGCCTTGAATCAAGTGTTGTGGACTAGTGGCATAAAAATGTCTTTCACTTTATTCAACACTTACTGAGTGCTTGAGGTAGTGGTTGCTTAGAATTGTTGTTTGACCCTGAGCTTGCTTTCTACATTGCCAACAGTCACCTGTCATACATTATTTTGTATGTGTTTTACAGTTTATTTTAATATTATCTTTCTCATGTACATCATAGTTACAAATTGAAGTCCATGGATCACCCGGACAGTACATTTCACAAAGACTGTGCTTGAGATAGTGGTTGCTTAGGATTATTGTGTTTGACCCTGAGCTTGCTTTCTACACTGCCAACAGTCACCTGTCATTACATTATTTTGTATGTGTTTTACAGTTTATTTTAATATTATCTTTCTCATGTACATCATAGTTACAAATTGAAGTCCATGGATCACCCGGACAGTACATTTCACAAAGACTTTCAACAGTTTTTCATCCAGCCCTCAGTTTTACTCAAAAACTTGTCTTCATCAGCACTCTGACACCTTTACTATTGCCCCCCTTTTGTAGACATGGAAAATAGTAAATTTGACTCTGTTTAGGAACATCCTGTACTTGAAAACAGCTAGCTCATTTTGCTGGAGCTGAAGCACATGTAGAAAAGCAGAAGAGTAGATAAAGGTCCTGTGGGTGAGGTGGGAGCTGGCCCAGGTAGCACACAGGAACAACCATGAAACAATGGATGAAATGTAAGCACTAAATTATTTTTTGCTACCTTGCCAAGTGGGGTGTGGCTGAAGCAGCACCCAGGGCAGAACCAGAGATGCCGGGGCACAGGCCCCACTGGCCTTGGTCCCTGCTAGGGGGTCAGGAGCCTGCTGTTTGCACTCCTCTGTCAGGGGCAGTTGACCCCTCTGCTCCAAGCTTTCCCACAATAGGCAGGAGCCTCTAGCACGGTCCATGGGGTGCCTCTAAGCCTGTCGCAGGCCTGTGTGACCTGAACACAGATGTTCTACTTGTCCAACACAC
>NW_008622192.1:0-8637 GCF_000691845.1 Merops nubicus
TCCCGGAGCAGGCGGAGGGCGGCGTGCTGGCCGCCGGCAAGCGCTCCCACCTCGAGTCCAGCAGCCGCCCGCACTAGCCTGCCGGCCACCAGGGGAGCTCCTCTGGCCCAGACCGGCCCCCACGGCAGCTCTGGGAAAGGACTTCAACAGAATGGTTGGTGAAGTGCCCTTTTCAATCGTCCCGGCGGCGGAGGGGATGCTGGTGTGAACCTTCTCGCAGAGGGGAGCCCACCTCCCCTCCCTCCTTCCTCCCTGTGATGTCTGGAGTTAGGGTGTCACTGGATGAACTGGTTAAGGGCAATGCTACTGGCCTTTGTTTAATTTCAGTATGAGATCTAATGCCCAAGTCTCCCCTGGAAGATTGAGCGCTAGCAGGTGACTAACAAGATAGCCCATGTCCCTGAAGATGATCTTCCCTAGCTGGAAAATTCAAAAGAAAAACCAGTCTCTTTATCCAAGACTAGCTCACAGGCTGTTCACTTCAACAGGCAGGTGTGGTCCTTGCTCTTCTCCACCTTGCTGGCTCCTTGAGCTCAGCACTGCTCTCCTGCTGGCCAGCCTCCTTTTTAGCAGGCAGAAGCACATGGGGGCAGAAGGATTGACCCCTAGAGGAGTCTGCCCTGAGATAGAGTTGAAACAGACTGTCTGGGTCAGAGGGCAACTTGCAATTCATCAGGGGGACAGACCCACAAAGTTGTGTGATTCCAGTTCCTAATTTATTCCTTCCCAAGCTCCTGAACCTTGCAACACTGTATGATTATTTTTTTGTACCCAAATAGTCTTTTATTATCCAGAGTTACTGAATGTGTGAGCTCCAGGGGGCTGCTCGTGGAGATGGAAGCCTGATCTCGTCAGTGTTTGTGTCTTTTGGGGCGTTTCTGTACTGCTGGTTGCAGATTCTGCTGGGCAGAATCCATCCCCTCCAGGGCTGGGGGGTCAGCTGGGGGGGTCAGCTGCAGATCCCTCCTCCTGAGGGCACCGGCAGCTCTGGACACGCTTCTGCCCCGCGCTCGGGCAGGTTAAACTCAAGAATGTCTGGTGCTGTAAAAAGCACAGACAAGAGGCTGGGAGTATAAACAGGGACATCCCAGTCTCTGTTGCTTACCCCAGATAAGAGAGAATGCAGCAACATGTTTCTGGAAAAATCTCTGAAATGAAGTGCTGGTTGGGCCTTTGACAACGTCCTTGTGGTATCCTTGAGTCTGGACTTAAGGTGTAACTTTAAGAATGGGGGTTAGGGGAAATATATTAAGAGGAACTTTTTCATATTTGCTAGTTTTCTAAATCCAGGGGCTGGCTGTGTTGGTTGTGGGTGTGTTACTTTGGCTAATAAACAAATGAAGAAACAGTGAGCAGAACTGGCCATTTTGTATAAAGTATTTGTGCTCCTTGCACTACACCAGCATGAAGGTACAGAAAGGAGCAGTTCTGGAGCTGCTCTTCAACTCAACTTTTTTTTTTTCTTCCCTTAACTCAGAATTGTTAGCTTTAGTTTTGTAATAGCTGAAGTTTTAGAGGCCAAAAAAAACCCTTCAAAAAAAGCAGTCTGCACTGTCATCCCTGTAGTCTTCAACAGTGGAAATGGGTGAAGGTTCATTATCAGTGGTAGGTCTCTAATGAGAGGAGAAAGTTCATTTCCTCACTGCTGCTGGGTGCTGTTTAGTGCAGGGTGACAGACTTGGAGTATGAGCTACTGCACTGAAGCATTAGCTATCGGGCTGAGTTAAGTAGGAGCAAAATAGTCACTAAAACCTCCTTTGAATGACTGTGGTGTTGGATCATAGCTTCCTCTGGGGGCTGGGGGAGCTCAGAGCAGCTGTGAATACTGTTGGTCAGGGCAGCAAGGAAGCCTACAGTGAAAAGCAGCCTGCTCTGTCTGGGACTGCTGCTCTTCATCAGCTCTGAGCTGTACTGCAAGATCCTGCTGCTGCAGCCACCTGAAAAAAAGAAATCACACGTGGTGTAGGTGCTATAACCCTCCCTGAATAGCTGCACAGAGCTACTGCAGGCTCCCCACTGAGTGATCCCAGTCCTTCATGGGCACTTTCCTCCCTGTGAACTCCTCTGCTGGTGCAGCCCAGGGCAGGGGCCTTGCTTCCTCATCACCATGTTCTACCCTGCTCAGAGTTCCTCTGAGGTGTAGCCCTACAGCCCAGTGACACAGAACTGCCACTGCTAGAAATGGGCCACAGGCTTCATGGGGATGCTGCAAGGCCAAGGATTCTTCTGGCTTGGGCTGGCTTCTGGGCCTGCCTGAAGCTTTGCTTTAGCTGCTTTAGCTGTAATGGCTTTTTGTTTTAAAATGTCTATTTGTTTTATTTTTGCTTAGCTTCATAAAAATAGTGGTTAAGCCAAATGATTACACATAGATAGTAGTGTCAAGTCGTCATTCTATGCAGAATGTGTTATTTATAAATTTAGCCTAATGCTGCAGTGTGATGAAATAGGGATGAGAGCAGAGCACTGGAAGGCGAGGCAAGTAAGGCATTGTTGAGGAATGTAGTCATGGGATGATGATGAAGACTGTAGGGCCAATTGCTGAGAAAGCTACACAGGCTTTAGAGCTGGGAAACCCCAGTTTTTAGAACAGAAAACAGAGAAAAGTAGCTGCTACATTGGAGAGTATCCATTTATAGTCATTTGTAACAGAATTGCAGACCAAGGTGCTCGGCAACACAAACAGCCCTAAGTGCCATGTGGTGCAAGAAGGAAGAAACCTTCAACATCATACTTCCAGGAAAAAGGAAGAAAACCTCGTGGCTCTTCCCAGGAAGGGGCCTGGGATGCTGCTCATTGACATCAGTGACCTTCAGGCCCTGAGGGGCAGTGGGAGTGTGAATGTAACAGGTAGAAACTGGAAATTTGGCTCATAACAACCCTATTACTGTTGAGCCCAGCCCCTCACCCCCCGTTTTTTATTTTAACAGTATTCTTTTCTTTTTCTGTAGTAGTTAAATCTGGACTACTGTCAATTTGATCAGCCTGTTAAGATTTCAGTTACCCTAACAATAAGTGGTTGGCTTTGCAGAGGAGGTGTTCCCCTTTGCCTGTGAGGGAGTGTTGCTGTCACTGTTTTCGGATGAGGATGTTCCAGCTGTCCCTCCAGCGCAGGGCCCTCAGCTGGGGGGCAGCCAGGGAGGGCTCCCCATAGGTCACAGGGCTGAAGGTGTGATACACCAAGTAAACAGAGGAGAACCAGGCTACCACCAGGGCACTGAACATGCTCTTGAGAAGCAGAGACCTGGGATGAGAGAGGGAGAGAGCAGTCAAGTTACAGCAAGGCTGACCCAGCACTTCACCCGCTAGGCAGCCCCACGTAGGGCCTTGACTGCTCCAAAGGCAGATGACAGGGTAGGGCCACAGCTGGGAAAAGTGCTGCTAGCCCTGCAGCAGCTTGCCAAGGTGACAGCCCTGGAAAAAAGAACTGTGTCACCTCTCTAGCTAGAAGCTATCCAGCTATTAAAGCCAAATACCTGCAGAGATGATCACTGAGATGCTGTAGGACGATGGGAATCAGGAGAATCTGGAATGTGAGGGCAGGCAGGTAGTGGTACAGGAAAAGTGTCTTCTCCATCATGAAGAAGGGCAGGTAATTCACAACCCAGCCTCCAACAGATATGCTCCCAGCTGACACCCAGAGCTGCCAAGAGTCTGCAGGAGACAGGAGACAGTGCAAAGTCCCTGGAATACCTTTAACTTAACCACACACAGCTGAGGGAAAGGGTCAGGTTTTTTCACACTTCATTATGAAGTCCTCATCAAGACAGATTACTGTCACCATGGAGCAGCTTCACAGCATGATGACAAAATGTGCTGCCAGAATGGTCAGCATAAAACAGCGTGGCCACAGAGAGGAACTGGGCCCTTGGAGGGGAAGAACACACCTAAAATAAACCCCTTCTCCACATAGCCAGTATCTACCTCTTTTAACTCACCCCCAAAAGGGCTTGGTAGGCTCCAAAACTGAGGCCTGGACATTTCTTACATCCAGGGAATGACTCAAATATTATGTTGGCTACTAAACTGTCTCATGAGGTGATGGTCATATTGCAATAGCCATAATTAGTCTCTTTTTGGGCTACTCTTTATCCCTAATAAAAATGCTAGGGCTAGGCAGTGCTGGCATAGCCAAGCACGTAGTTGAAAAATGTGGGGGTTTGGGGCCACTGAAGTGTAGCAGACCTTGACACCACCCCACACACAGGAACCAGACCTTCAGGAATGTCATAAATCTTTCTCCTCCGTCGTATCAAGTACCACAGGGACAGGCACACGTAGACCAGAGCAGCAACGTTAGCAGAAGCCCAGGTGACAACATTCCCAAGCAGGTGGATCTGGGCCTGAAGGGAAGAAGACAGTCTAAGCCAGCAGCAGGAACATGCTGCAGTTCTTTTAGGCAAGTTTAAATATTACCTACACATACTTGCTAAATTAAACGTCAGACTGTGCCTGATCTTTCCTGGAACAAAGCTAGTGGAAAAACTTGGCTGCTTTATGACCCTTGTGTAATGTGAGGCATTTAAAAGATGCTCTTGGAGATGAACTCATCTTCTAAATGGAATCAATAATAGGAACTATTAAATGGCAATCTTTCTTTCCAGAAAAAAAAAAAAGTCCTAGATGACATGATTTAATTAAAAGCAACTACTGTCAAAGCCATGCCAAAAAAAAACAAACCCTCCAAGCCACAGGGAAAATATATTCTTTAAATAGAGTCCATCATGGAGCAGCTCTTTGGTGCAGCCCTGCTCTCACTCACATCTGAACTGATGTCTGCTTTCTTCACCAGGCTCACGTTTACTTCTACTTACACCAGAGGTGGGGTGCAGCCAGTAGGCAATATTTGTGTCCATTGTGACCCAGTCCAGAGCAGAGGAGCTGTACTTATGTTCTGTGTCTTCATTTTTTAATGTGAGTATTTTCCACTAGGAAAAAAAGTGAACAGAAAGGCGTTCAGAGTTGGACCAATGAGTAGGATAGCAGGTGGGGGGGGACAGCTCCAGGTGTAAGATGGCAAGTTCCTAACCTGGAGAAGTATTTTACAAATCTCATACTGGATACTGATCATTGCAATGGTTTTAATTTTTTCTTATATAATGCATTTCCTTTGTGAATTGCTACAGTGTTAGGAAGGGGCATCAACACTCCTGACTGCACAGACAACACAACACAGCTGAGTTTCAGACACCTTCTGGAGGCCCAACTGATCTTCCTCCCCCTTCTTTTTTCCTACACTTGGGTAGTTAATACTGAATAGCACAAATCTCTAATGCTCTCAGATTTTTTTTTTCCCCACTGAGGAAGCCAAACTACCCCTATCACTGAGGAATAAACAATGAATCCTCAGGCTCAGGAGTTTGCAGCAATGCTCTGGTCCCTGCTCTGCAGCAGAAGGCTCAGTGAAGAGAATAAAATGATGCCCACCTGCAATTCTGTGAACTTTGCCATGAAGCTGAGGTTTTTACTTATGTCCATCTGTGTGGGGGAGTGGAGTTCCACTTCCCTCTCCTTTTGCTCTTGGCCTAGAAGAAAACAGCATAGCTCAGAAATAACTACATAACAGGCAGAAAGCTAGAAAGGGGAGAGAGCAGATACAATCCCTCCTCCACCCCAACTCCTCATGCTGCCAGGAGTCCTTCTCCAACACATCATCCAACTGCAAGAGCTCTAAGGGGACTTGTAAGGACTCTGACATCCCGACAGAGCCAGAGCCTGCTGCACACACACACACACAATGCCACCTTCCTGTCAACACAAGCATCCCCCAGTCACAGTAAGCTGCTTTGAGGCCATGGCAGAGATGTACTTTTCCCATATCTGTGCTCTTCCACGTTCCACACCATGCTCTGGTGGTAGCCCTTGGACAGCTTCTCCCCGACCACCTCCAGCTGCCGGTATCCCCACTCGGGTAACGATGCGCCGCTGAGCTGGAAGGGAAAGGTGCCTGTGAACTGACAGTCCTGCCACTCTGAGCATGGGGATGGAGGGTCTGAGGCCCTGCCTGAGCAGTGGGACTGCTGGGAAGTATGTGAGAACCACCACAGGAGACTGTGTCAACAAATGCTCAGCACCAAGGCAGTGATTCTGGCAAGCTGTGTGAAGAGATCCTTCATTACTCACACCCTACACGCAGACCCAGCCCCAATTTCTGAGGCAGTACTGAAGTCCCACTTGTGTACAGGGGTTACATGATCCTGAGAAGCAGGACAGCTCTGCATGCTGACAAGGAATGAAGTGTGATGACCTGAAACATGCTCCTCTTTTATTACATTGAGCAAGTTTATTGTTTCCTTCTTTGGTTATTATTTTGGTGATATTTAGTGGTTTTAGGCATTCTGGAGCAGAGAGATTAATAGTTTATGACATTCCATGAACTGCATGGAGCTACAGCTACAGGCAAATAAACATGAATCCACTTGCCTTTAGCACTGCAGAGGTGTTCAGATGAACAAACCTCACTTCTGACAGAATTGTCTTCCACACGTCTGTGTCAGACTCCCGATTCACGATCTCCTGCAACAGAGAGATGGCTTTTGATTGCCAGGTTGTCTCAGCTGTTTCTGCTGGAACATGCTGAGCTCCTCCCTTCCCTTCGACCACTCACCACTCTCCAGAGGTTCTGTGCTGGCATAGAGATGTTATAATCAATATAGCAGGAGACTTCTTGGGAATGGGGGCTAAGAGGGGCAGCAACATCATGCCTAGAAGACAAGTAAAGTTAGATTCTCCAACACCATTTGCCAAATTCATATAAAAAAACTAAACCTATAGAAGCAGTGAATATTCTAAGACCAAATTCAGTAAAAAAGCAAGAAGTAACTCATTTATACTGATTGTGCTGTTTACTCTGAAAGAGAACACTCCCCACTACCACCAGCTGCCAGGAACAGGCTCAGAGGAAGCCAATACAGATGCCTGCTCTGCCAAGCTGAAGAACAAGCACCGATTGTGACAAACAGAGATGCTGTTCACTGGGCTTTCCAATAATGAACAAATTGGGTTTGGAAGGGACACAGCAAAAACCCAAGTTTGGAACAACCCCCTTCCTAATCTGGGTGATATTCAAGTACATGTAGATGCCCTTTAGGAAGCAGTCAAGAGGCAATTTCATGCTGCAGTCTGCAAAACAGGGAAGAATCCGTGGTCATCAGCCAGAGCATGCTGGATTCCCCAGCACACCTTCCTGACTTTCCAAACACATCCTTCACACAGGAGTATACCATCCACATCAGCTTGGCTTTGGGTTAGCAGTCACACAAAACACTAGCTCTCTGCAGAGGCTGGGAGTGGGGACAGTGAAGGGACATGGATGAAGACTCACCAAGGGGCTGATGCAGTTAGGAATCCGCAGAACTATCACAATTTGTAAACGTGGGTGAAACCACCACTAACCCCTCTAAAGGCCACTAGCAGAGAAGACCAGAATCAGCCAGCAGCCAGACCAGTTTGTGATTAGTATCAAATCCCACTGCCAAGTCAACTGCAGAAAAACAAGTAAGCATCCAGCACCCGTTGTCTGGGCCACGGGGATGACTTACGTAACTACCCACAACGTTCCCTCCCAGCCCCACCACTTCAAGAATGCCCCAAAACCAGGCAGTTTATAGCATATCTAAACCCCTGAGTAGTTATTCTGAGAAAGCAAAGCAGAAGGAGGCAGCAGGCCCAGTGAGCAGAGGGTGAGGGGAGCACTTACGTGTTGAGGTACCGCGTGGTGATGCCGTGGACAAGCTGCACGACGTGTCCGTGCCGCACGGGCCGGGGGGGGTTACTCACCACCAGCTGCTGCCTGGGGGGACACACCCATGAGGGAGGGGTTACATTCTTCTTTCTATATCATGCAGCCTTCTCATGACCAAACTCAAGGTCAAGAAGCTGCAGGCAGGGACAGATATTCAGGCAGTAAGGTGAGAAGTAAAAGCTGTCTACAGATTGTCCCAGAATGGAACCAAAGCTTATGGAGGCAAAGGTGAGTTAAGGGCAGAGTGACTCAGAGAGCCAGGAATGGGATACTGACACCCCGGCCATTAGGTCAGTGGTCTGAATCCAGGTCAGTCAGGAGTGAGCTCAGCTTACTCCCACCACACAGCGGTTTGGTGGCTTCTGTAAGATGAGTCAGTGCTGCAGGGAGCTCTGACAGCTGTTCCTGCTACAATTGATGTCACTTCTGGCAGGATTATCAGAGAGATCAGTGACTATCTTTGCCAGGAAGACCAAACTCTCATCTAGCTCCTGGACATGGCTAAGGCACACTTAGACAAGGTGGAATGCTGCAGTTCACCTCACTGCTGCCTGTACTTGCTGTCCATAGAAAGACTTCACCTCCTCCAGGGCTCGCAGGAGTCCTGAGTTTGAAGGACTCTAAGAAGAAACTGGGTTTCTGTGGCTCTGGCAGAGTCCCTGCTTGGAAGGTTAGCACTACAGACAAACTTTCTCAACGTGGATATGATTTATAATGGCACACATTCCTCCTGGTAAGACTCTTTATACAGTTCCCAGAGCAACATAAGAAACCTACAAAAGTAGCTTTTTGATCAGTATGAAATGATACCACACAAGGGCTTTTATTGGTAAATCAACAAGAACAAGGAGCCCTGCTCCTCACTGCCAGTTACAATGGCAAAACACTTCAGCAGG
>NW_008622192.1:8668-15571 GCF_000691845.1 Merops nubicus
GCCTCTCAGGCACAGACACCCACTTGGAATCTCTCCTGATGTGGCAGATTCTAAGCTCATCCCACGCTTGAAATGCAAAGAAATACTCATTCTGCAAAAGTGATTTCTACCCTCTTTGGAGACTCATTCAGGTTTGATAAAGCTCATGGAGGCACTCTGATGCCACGGCTGACACACTTCAAAAAGCAGAACTTCCCTTTCATGCAAAGCACCTGAAGAGTTCCCACTGCTCTCATGAGTTTTTAAAGTTCCCCTTGTGCACAGCACAGCCCACCCTCTGCAGGAGCAGTTCAGACAGAATTTCAGAGTCCTCAGTAACACTTTTGCCACACTGAGGAGGACTGTGCAAAGAGCTGCCCTTACCAACCCTGCAGCTGAAGTTACGTGCTCAGGACCACACTGGCCTCTATGCCCATAAGCAGAGAACAGTTAAGTTCAATCCAAGCTATGCCCTGGGTAGGTTTTGGAAGCATAAAGAAGCTATGCTTATAGCAGCTTGGCATTTAAATCTCTTGCATACTCACATTCCAGGATCTTTGACAATCCACCAGTTGTTCACATCCTTGAAGGGATAGCAGGTCACTTGTTGTTGATGGGAACTACCTCGGCCATTCTCATACCTGTACAGAAGGTTAAAAAAACCCCAGAGTTGTCTAACAGCCCATTTCTGTGCTCAGCAGAGTCACTGGCTCCATTCCTACAGAGCACAGAGAACCTGTGCACCTGCAGTGTGCTCTGAAGGATTAATGAAGAGATTGCCAGGACCCAAATGGAGGTGCTTGGACTGGCAGGTAAAGAGCCAGAGCACACTTCCACCCTAACAATACAGACCCAGCCAAATTCCTCACCTGATGGGGTAAGTATTGGTGTGAGAATGGAGCCAGCACTGCATGGGCTTGCCCAACACGTTCCGCAGAGTAATCTGAGAGCCATAGGCCACCTCCAAGGGCTGACCCTGGGTGATTCGAGCCAGCCCACCCTGGGAAGCATAAGGACAGGGTAAGGGGCATGAAGAAACAACAGAGTGGCTGTTTAAATTCTGCTGAGAGTCACCTGTCCCTGTAAGACAGCAGTATCTTAGCACAGCACCTTCTCATTTGGTTGTACATACAAAATCAAGTCTTGCAGCACCACACTGAGCAGATGGTGTATATACCAACATATATATACAAAGATATACCATACTAGAAGACTACAGGGTCTCAGGGAATAGCCCTAAAGCCATGCTGCTCTAAAAGACACACTAAGCACTCTTCTCCAGAAAATCATACTACCATCCTGTCATCATCACTTAAGAGTTCAGTGCTGTATCTACTCCTGTGGAGTTTCCTGTAGGAAGGGACAAATCTTCAGCAGAAGAGTGAACATGTTCTTGGTTCACTGGGAAAAACTTTTCACCTGTTATTAGGATTTCAGCCACTATTGCTTCAACTTAAAGTGCTACTACAGCAACAAAGTAGTCAAATGACACAGAAGGAGCAAATACATAAGATGAAAGGAACAAGACTTCACACCCTTCTTGTAAGACTGAACACAAGACAGACTCCCCCCTCTTCTCCCCTCATAAATCAGCTGCCTGCCTACATTACCTCTAGGCTGGCTTGGAAAGCACTTGTCATAATCTGGTCATGAGGCCCAGAGCGATAGAGCAAAGCCAGGTGAGCATAGAAGAAGGCCAGGTACATTGCCACTGGGATGATGATGAGGGCCAGGCCTCGAGCCAGAAAATGGCACATCAAGGACACCTAGAAGAACACCCACAACTTAATGGTTTCATACTCCAGATATTAAAAATACCACTGCACTTGGCTTGGTTGGTTTGTCTTAATTTCCAGTTTCCTCCCCCACCCACTGTCAGCTCTAACTTTGTGGACAGCTGGATAATTTCCACCCAGGATTTGGACTGGAGCCAGCAGGAGGTATGTGAAACAGTAGAGGTTTTCAGCCACAAATCACCAAGACAGGGGTAAAAGCAGAAAAGCCAGCCACACACAGAGGTTTATCTTAAATTTAACTCTGTCTTCTCAGCAACTGAGCTGGGAAAAGCTGTTCTACGACCTGAGTGTCCACTGGCTACACCAAGGAATGTCAGTACAAAACCCATCTGCAGACAGCAGCACTATCTGTGGACTTACAAGGCTCCTGGCTGGCTCCTGTACTGAAAACTTACACACAATATATTTTGCATGCTGTGCTACCTACATTTGAGAAGCTCTGGTCTCCTATCATGTGCCAGAAGTGGAGTCCTGCGATGGCCAAGAGCAGCATATAGGTAAACAGGCCCATGTATTTCACTCTGAGAGGTGCATAAAAAGTAAAGAGTTAAAACCTACACAATTACCTAGCACATACCTAAGACACAGACATTCAAACCTTCTCTTGAAAAGGATGCATTAAAGTCCAAGCACTTAGATCCATGACAAGTTTGGTACAACTCCACAAATAAGCTTAAGACTCTGACAGCAGAAGATGTCTTTCTTTATTTGCCAATTACATGAAATAACCACAGTGACAAAGAACCTTCAGGTGGCAGATCAGAGTGGAACAGAGTCCCTAAATTCAGACTTACTGAAGCCTGAGACAATTACAAGGGAAGGGTGAAATGCAGATGGCAATTTATAACATAAAGCCACCTCTGAGAAATGCAGAGGACAGTACCCTCTAATGCCTGGTATCACCCACTGTGGGTTTACAACCTCCCTGTAGAAACAAACTAGTGCAATAAAAAGCCATGGAGATGTCTGCTCAGAACAGCAGCAAGAACACAGTCTTGAAAATCCAAAGCCTCACTGGTGGCAAGCAGGAAAGTCAGCTTATGAAAACAAAGACAGACATCATTACTTACCCAACTGCACAAGAACAAGCTACTCCAGTCAACAGAAGCCAAAACCACCAGCTTCCAGAGAAGGAACTTAAAAAAAATGACAAAGAAAAGGATGTTATGGTGAGATCTGGGCACCTTCTTAAGATCCTGATGTCAGATAATATAACTTGAAAAGAACTTGCAGGCCTCCACGATTCCTTATTCTACTCAGAGGTATTTCATTCTGAACCTCTCAGCCCTGACCTACAGGGCTGCTGCTGTTAAATGTACTTCTCTGTAACCTGAAAAGCAAAACTGAACACTACCTGCCTTCTGATACTACTGACAGAAAAAAATGTATTAAGTCACTTGCTGGGCTAAGTCCAAAGATAATTTTGCTTTACTAACTTTACTCTCTGCAAGCATCAGAGAACATGTGAAGTCACAAGAAAAGAGACAGAGATTCAGTGCCTGTAAACAGTAACAAAGGAGCATCTAGTGACCTGTTATCATCAGTGTTTCTGTTCACAGAAGAAAAACTTCCAATAAAATAACTGGGTGGACAAGGGAGTGCTCCAAAGGGATTTCATTTTTATTGTAAAATAAAAAAAGATGACCTTACTTAAAACAGTCTGTATTCCCAGTCTTGATTAAAACAGTCTTTAACACTGCTCAGGAAAGAAAATTTCTGGTGCAGCCACAAAAGATCATAGCATTGGATTTCACAGACAGATGAAGTGAGCTGCTGAACAGTGGCTTGCAGAAAAGAAAACTCACAGTCTGTGACCAAAAAAAAAACAGTCATCACAAGATTATCCAAAAGCATGGAAGACAACCCAACTTTACCTCTGTCTTTGCAAGTTGTAGAACTTTAGGTAGGACAAAACTGCAAGCAGGATAAAAAAAATCAATATTGATTCCAGAAGCATGAACCTTGACTGAGTGATCAAAGAGTTCTCTGTTGGAAAAGACAGACAGACAAAAAATTAGAGAAATTTATCCACAGGACCTGAGACAATTGCATCATTATCCAACAGAAGGACCTGCCCCTTTAAGGACAGCCAATTCATGTGCAATCTTACTGGCTGTAACAGGGAGGTGTTGGGTATAAAGGGACAAAACCTTCCAGCAGGAGCAAAGTACATGGCCATTACTGCCTCCAAGGACAAAGAGGTGGGTGAGCAGTAAAGTCTGGCAGGAGGCAGATAAAGGTGCTGTGCTTGCCTACAAAGACAAAGCAAATCAATGCTGGGAAGTCCAGAGAGGTGCTTCTCAAGGCAAAGAGAGTCAAGGCAGTGACCCCAGCAGGCAATGAGCATGATGACAAATCTTCAAGAAAGGGACCTGCAGTGAGCTGTGCTGTGCAGGATTCCCTGAGCCAGAATCAGAGCAGTGGCTGTACAGGAGAGGTCTCTCCTATCACTCTGCTAAAGGGCTCTTGAGACTGCTCCAGGCCAGGGCTCCAAGGTGTTGTTACCATTCTGTGGGGAGATGCTATTCCAGCCTTTTATGCACCCTAAAAATTCCCAAGGGGAAAAGGTACTCTCTTCCCTTTTATGAAGAATGGGGCCCCGGGGAATAATCTTACCTAAGAGAATCAGAAGAGCAGCTCCAAGGGCAGCACAGTGGGAGAACTGCAGTTCTACCAAAATCTGGTAAGCTAAAGGCACACAGAGAGCACCAGCCAGGGCTGGCAGCAGTCTCAAGGACCAAACAGGAACGTTCGTGCTATATTCTGAAACAGGAGACAACAGGGATGCACAAATTTGGAAACTATTAACTGCCAAGCAGACAGATCAATACAGAACTCCTGATGACTGCAACTAGTTGTCAAATCTAACTCCTACTCTCACTAATTTATTGTTCGTCTTGTACTGCTTAAGCTGTTCTCATTTAAAAAATCTGTGCTGTGGAATCACAGTGCCTTAAACTTCTGTTAGAGACCTGCAGGAGGCTTATTTAAGAGGAGACATGAAGGTGTCAGATAAAGTGTTATTTCCACTAGTCAGGCAAAAGGAATCTGTCAGCTGCTGAAATACTGCTTGTTTTCTTAAATGAATGAGACAGTTAAAATCAGCTCTTACCAGCTCCAATTCTGTTCCATAAGAAGTTTCCATCAAATCCTCCTAAGTAACCTACAACATAAGCAATAATTCAGAATTTCCAGTCTCAAAACAACTATAAAAACTAGTTCTAAATTTGTCCTGGAACCATTTCCCAAACACATAGCTTTTCCACTCATGAAAGTCCTCCTTCCCCAAAGGGTCCTCTCCTCCCTCCTGTTTTGCCTGCAGCTGTGCCTGATAATGGGCAGAGGCACAAAGAACAGAAATTGGGAAGAGCAGATTCCCAGTGACAAAGCTGCACGGTATATTAAATCTCTCCTTCCTTACAGACACTTTTATGTTGTGCATATCTCAGCTACAGAAAGATACTTTGGTCTGCTTGTTGCTGACTATTTCTAGTCACTAGCAGTTCTTGTCTTGCCTTCCTCTTTACCCAAAGGGTTGGATAAGAGTGAGGTAATGGATACATGGCTCCACCACCTCCCTGCTACTCATGCAACAGCCCCCTGACGACACTAAATAAGGGAAATCCTAACTCTCAGCTGCCCAGTTCTTGTGCTTGAACCCAGTAACAGGATCTGACGACTCATTTCTAACCAGTACTTCTCTCTTCCACAGCAACAGGCAATGGATGCTTCCCAGTTAGAGGAGCTGCCCTACCTCCCAGAGCCAGCAGCATATGGCCAAAAGGAGGGCCGCTGTCGTCCACGAAGAAGATCCTCTTCATGTAGAGTGAAACAAACTGGCCATAATAAACTTCATCAAAACTGCAACACGAGAGGCAGAAGTATGTCAGATCTGACTGGCAGTATCCTGCAGGCTATGGGGATACTAAGAAAGGAAACACTGATCTGTTGGCAGAAATACAACAAAGCATGCTGGCTTGGTCCCTTTACCTCAGCGAGACACTCCCACCATGTTTACAGAGGCTGACATCAGGGAAGCTCTGCTCTTCCACTCCTGCATTCTCACTCACAAATCTTTAAGAAACAAAAGCCTGTGCCATTCAAGTGGAAAATAAACTGTTCTACTCACACCACAGCCCGTGGATAGGAAAGCCCCCAGAGGCGGGTTACTAATCCCATTGCAGTCAGGGCCACAAGGTTCAGATTTATCTCTGCAGTAACCACAATCGGCTGCTTCAGAAATCCCAACATCCTGCCCAAGGCCTCTCCAGACCTTGAGAGCAAACAGAGAACAGCAGTCACCCTTTTGCTCAAAGCTCACAGGAGATCATTTGACAGAAAGCACACACCACTACTGGCTGCTACCAGCAGCACCCTAATGGATCTTCCAAAGTTCTCTCACTTGCCACATTTGTGTTTTCTGCTCGATCAACGGTGGTATCTCTAAAATGAAGTTACTAAACACAACTTTTCATCTGTGCTGCTCTCTGTGCATATGGTTGGCATCAACATTAAGGTGTAAACTTCACTTACTCTTACACTAGCTCTGCAGAAACTCAATAGCTTAATTCAAGCCCATATTCTGCTTTGCACTGAGTAAACCTCCCAGCCCAAACTCTGAGGCTAAGGACAGTCAAAGCACATGCTCAGCCACCAGGCTGCTCAGGTAGCTTTAAAAAAAAATAGTTCCTTATAAACTGAGCATATTTCTTGCAGGGGGAGGGCGCAGGGTGAAGAATCCTCAAACATCCCGTCTTAAAAAGTCGGTTACTGGAGCACGGGTGTGGGTGCTGCAGAGCTCTAGCGCAGCCTAGGGGGGAGTGCTGCAGAAAACAGGACGGAACTGTGGGCAGAACCACAAAAAGCCAAGCCAGAAAGTAGTCGGGCATCAGTGTTGTATCTCCTTACCTCGATACAGCCGAAAGTTACTGTAATAAATCCATCCGCACGACTGTGACGAGAGAACAAAGCGAGATGTGAGCACATCACCACTGTCCTTGTTTCTCACCGCCTACAGAACACAAGTGGTGCATGAAATGGGATTTTTAAGCAGCCCCTTGCAGAGCGCTGGGGACACCGCACCGCTGCCCCACACCTGCAGGGCCCGGGAGGAGGGCAGCCCCCGCCC
>NW_008622193.1:0-11610 GCF_000691845.1 Merops nubicus
CTCCGCGGCACCGCGCAGCGGGCGCTGGGCGTTCCCTGCGCTGCGTTACCCCGCTACGCCCCGAGCCTCAGCGCGCCGACTGGGAGGGGGGCTGCCAGGCTTCGTGTTATGCCACAGGACAGGCAAAATGCGCCAAATAACCCAGGATTTGTGCATTAAAAAACCTCCACAGTTGCGATGTGCAGATACGTCTTTTGGAGAACTTGTTTCTTGTCTTTCTTATCTTTTTGAGAGTGAGATCAGGGAAGAGTAATACTGTCTATTCACAAAGAGCTGCCAAATGTCCAAAATAAAAGGGCAGAAAGATAATATACCTGTGTCTTCTTCAGCTGCCTGCCACGACAGCAATCTCAACTCCTACTTTTGTCTGAACATACAACATACACAAGCTAAAAATTTCCCATGTAGATGAGTATTTACACAAGTAAGTCTTAATTCTTAAGGTTTAATTGTGCCATTGCTGTATCAACAAACGCAGCAGTAATTACTTTTTTTTTTTTAAGTGTGGATAGTGCATTATTGAAATAGCTGCAATTGGGATCTTGCTCTAGATGCAGTCCTTCTAATAACTAGGATAGTGACAGGCTTGATTTTTAACGAAGGTGTTTCTGCACTGTTGTGCCCAACACACTTTTGCCAGTAATTTCAGTATGCATGTGATCAGAGTCTTACAAAAGCACCTGCAAAATGATTATTATTCATTAGACATGATCTGCAAATATCCTATGTGTGTAGCATCAAAGGCCAGACAAAGATCCCAGTGTTTCAAGAGCAATCTTACTATCAAAATGGGGCTAGCAGTGGTAGAGAATTATGTAGGTAGTACAGGGCAATAGGAATGTCAAAAAATATAACAGAAAAACTTAGACTGAGTAGCTGCAGATTGTTTTCAGCATGAATGCAGAAGTAAAGGAACATGACAGAATCCCTGTCATTTAGACAATTTAAATCTTGAGTGGCCAAAGCATGGCTCGTATTCTCTAATCCTGCACGGACACATCAGGCAAGGGACATCTTTTTCCCTTTTGATATGAGAAGTGACCGATACAATGTAAAGGGATTATCTGTAATGTAGTTACTTCAGCACTACCACTGATTTTTAGTTTTAACTTGCAGTCCTGCAGAAGCAAATAACTTCACTGGAAATTCTCATAAACTTGAACACTGGACATAGAAGAAGGTAATCTTCACACCCCAATTCACAGTAAAGTCAGGTATTTTACTTCAGGTGTTGTACCTGACAAGGAGGATTCAGAGTTCATATGTTTCATTAAGGAGCTGTTTTTTTTTTTTCAAAGGAAACTGTGGTCTAATTTCATTCTGATGGCAACCAGAAATGTAGGAACACAGCTTGTATCTAAATGTAGGTCCCTGAGGTTTTAATTTCCTTTATTCACTGAAACCTAGTCAAGCAAACGAAGCTGACAAGCTTGAGCTACTGAAGTGCTTGCAGAGTAAGTCCTGGGCTAGAGCTCATTCCATTTGCTCAGTGAATAGGAGGCAGAGGTCACTCAGCATTCCCGAGGCTTGAGGGTACCCGAGCCCAGCCTGGAGGCTTCTGTGTCTGGCCCTGCGAGAGCTCTTTATTTAAGTGATCAAGTTTGAGCTGTAAGCCTTTGTGAGCCCTGGTACAAAAGTACACGCTCCTCCTATCGAGCTGGAAAAAAGTAAACCAGCACTTAACCAAATCAGAGATTAAAGATGTTTTACTCATAAGTAGTGATAGTTTTAGCAAATTTTTGTTTTTTTAAAGGAGCGCTGTGCCCAGTCTAACAGAGTACAACTTATTTATACTGCACAAAACCATTAATGGCACACACATACAACAGTCATCCTTCATTCAGAAACTGCTTTGCCCTGAAAATCCAAGGAGGTGTGTGTTTGAGTAAATAAAGGTGATTTCCTCCACCACCATGTTTCAGGTGTAATTTCCATATGTTTATGTCATTGCTGCCATATGTACTCTTGGCCACCTGCCTCATTGCTGTTTCTCACTATGAAATTTTCCTAGAACTGTTTGGATATTGTCACTTGTTAGGACTACAATAAACCTTTGAGTACCTTAAGTGCTAGTTGGCACTTAGATGCAAAAAATGGAGGAAGCTTTAATTTTCTTACAAGGTTGTAACAAATTTAATGTATGTTTACATCCCAAACCCTAAAGAAGAACAAGAACTTGTCTCTTGAAACGTGAAAACATCTCCACAGTACTTGTCAGGGAAGACTGTGCCTCAATGTAGCCATAAAAATAATGGCAAGTGTATTTCTTTGAATTGAAACCACAGTAATCAGTCTAATTTTAAGGACTTTTAGTCCCTTTTTTACATGCCATTTCATTTAAGCAGTAAGAAACTAGAGAAATTTAGTCTGAATATTGAATGTGCTTTCCAGTTGTTATAGACCTTGACTAAACAGATGTGAATGCTTTCATTAATCAGATTTATGCACTTTTAGTAAAGTTTCTGCTTCCAGGAGATATAAAATAATCCATAAATATTACGGAACCCAGGAAAAACAACCTTAAGCCTTCGCATGCATGGGGCCGTAGAGGCATTCCTTCACACTCCCCCTGCTCCACCAGTACTGAGCAAACTCCAGGCAAAAGGGATCTGCTTTAACATGAGGATATGACAGACTCTTGATGTCTGTCATACAGCAGAATGAATAGGGACTCTCTGTAATGCTCAGCCACGGCAAGTGCTGTGTCCTGTCGCTTGCGTGAGTGCTGAAATTTTATTTCCTCCTTCAGCTGTGGTCTGAAAAGATTAAGACTGCTATGGTTTTGAAAACAGAAAAGTTCCTGTTTCCAAACAACAGATTCTGGCTGTAAATCTTCAGCTGGGGATGGTCCTTGCCTTTAGCTGGGAGCTGAGTGTAATGAGAAGCCCCCAGGAACAGCTGGTGCATTCAGCTGAGTTTTTTGAACCCAGAGAATTGAAATGCTGGGGTTTGAACCCCGAGTCCCTGAATTAAGGTTGAGATATGGGTGATTCCCACAGCCCTTCATACAGAGGAGGTGAGTTTGCCTTATAGCTTCCCCCCAGGGTGCGGCCGGCCCTGCAGGGAGAGCCAGAAGGGAAATGAGCCCCAGGGGTCCCGCAGTGAGTTGACAAAGGTCAGGTGTCTGCTTGGGGATAAAAGCTGGGACCACTTGCAGGGAGTCAGGAGTGTCTGTCTGTGGAGTGCACTCCACAGAGCTTCCTGGTTCAGGGAAGACCTCCTGACTCTCCCTGGAGCTGGGCCCCAGTCTGTTTAGACCTTCACAAACGTGGGTCGATCAGGTGAGAGTCACTATGTAGGCACCTTTCTCTTATGTGTTTAGGTTGTTGGTCTGGCTGTTTCTCATGCCAGCTGTGGGCAACCTCGGGTCACTGTTTGTACCTCCTGTTGTGGGCCGAGTTATGTCCTTTGTCAGATCGTTTGGAGTGGTGTCTATTATGTACCAGCTGATTGACCTGTTTGTACCCCTGGTGGTCACTGATATCGTAACATTTTTGTCTACAATACAGTCTGTGTATTGGTTCATCTTCCTGCTGGTGCTATCATTTTTGTTTGGCCTTGTCACTGGCAAAACAAGAATACATCTCCCTGCACGCCACCTGGGAGAAGCTGATCTCGGTTTTTGAGTACCATGGGGCTGCAGAACATCTAAATGTCCAGGCATTGAAATCTCCCTATGTGAGTAACTTCCTTGACTAATTATGGTCTTAAGAAAGAAATTGGCAAATGAAATTATTTTTTAAATTATGTTGCCTACAGTCATTGCCAGTGTTGCAAAGTATATCAAACTGGTGTGACTGGATGCTGATTTTTTTTCAAGGAATACTCAAAATTAAGTCTCTCTGCAGTATTGCATTTTAATGTAAAATGGACTATATGAAACTGGCAGGGGTTTCACCACTACGGAAGTGTTTTGAACATGACTCATGCCACCCAGTTTCATGACTTACGTTTCCAAAAATCATTACTGTAATGCATAAAGTTCTCCTCTACTATGGTTTATAACTGCCAGAATATTCTGTACCAAATCAGGTACTAATTTTCAAAGCCAGTTCCGGCCACTGCCCCAAGCTCCATGATTGTCTCAAAACCCATGCACAGTTCTAGCAACACAGAGAAGAAAGAAGTTTTTCAGCTCTGTCATAGGTATAGGAATTTATTTAATCCATCCCTTTGACATCTAAGGGTGACAAGCTGTATGTTCTATGTGTCTCAATAGCAATAGCGCTGACTACTGAATGTCAGCAATACTTTTAGCAATGATTGGGACATAAAGGACAAGGATTTCCAAACTGATGAGAGGTTTGCGTGGTTTGAGTCTTGACGCTCAACCTGAAACTCTTTAAGCAGAACTGATTTCCAGAATAAACAAAGTCCCTCAGTATTGATTTACGTGCCCCAGGTAGGTAGTTTGAAATTTTAACTCTCCACTGTCCTTGTTTCATAAAATTTGTATTTTGCAAAAGACCGAGAAACAGTTCAAGGATCATGATAAGCACTTTAAAAAGACTATTTAACTTCCATATCAGGTAAAGGATTTTAATGTATAGTCAGCTTAAGCTTTCAGTAGTACCTATGTAAAATGTTGTATAATGTGCAGGGATCCTTTCTGTCTGTTGCCACATTGCTGACCTCTCTATCTTGACCTTGCTATCAAGATCAGTGCAGAGTTGCTACCCCTGCAGTAAGCTGTTGGCACAGGTAGAAGTCAATACTGTGGATGAACATTCATTTGTCACATTACAATGGGAAGCCAATCTGTCTGGGATGGCTGTTTTAAATTTTGAGACTGCAAGCCTTTTCAAAGATGAGTCATTTATCCACCCACCCATCCTACATTTTGTAAAAAGCTAAAAGAAGTGATTCTAGTATGCCATTAATGAACCCTGTCAGTTAGATATTTACTACTTCTTTTTGGCCAAGCTTTTTCAAAGCAAACTGTTTAAAGAGCTCCTCTAGCCAAAAAACAATTAACTCTGAGAAGTGATTTCATTCTTCTCTCTCCCCCAGTTCCATCACTTACACAAAGCTTAAACAGCATAATGTTTTTGTGCCATGGTATACCAGGAAATTATGTTGCTCTTTCTGAGGAAGAGGCAGGACACAGGAATGGAATCATTAACTGCATGCAGCAATTTTTTCATTCTTCCTTTGAGATGCCCAGGACAAGCAGAACAGTACTAGCTCCTTAAGGGCCAAGTTTTTAGTGAATTCTTCTGTCCAAGTTCTTGTGCCAAATTCTTGGTTCCAATGAGACTCATAAACTGAGTGTACATTGTGTTAGCCATTTTGGGGTTAGTTGGCACATTAAAAAGGGAAGAGGCGGTGGTGCACACACCCTGAAGCTGAGAAGACTGAGCTCCTAAGATGAGCTGGTTTTACATGCCAGCTCTGTGCTTAATTTTCAAGCACAAATATATGCTGTTTGGCTGGGATTGAGGATGGCAGATGATCCAGATTTATGGTGATAGTATCCATAAAATATTGAGGGCTACAGGGAACAAAGTGGAAAATTTCTTAAATATACATGGAGAATAAATAAATAGCTGGAGAAGAAAGAAAGCAAGAGTGGAAGCATTTGTATTTTTTCAGGTGGAAAGGTGTCCTGTTTCCTATTACAAAGACAAATCCACTATCTATCTGACATTTTCCTTGAGAATCTGGTCTTGCATACAGTTATTGAGTGGGAGAGAGCTTGTGGAGAGTAGGATGACAGGAGGAAGGACTAGTAACTGTTTAGGAGCTTTGCAGATGCTTTAGTTTTGCTGGCTCTTAGACTTTTGCCCATGTTTGTGGCTATTTATTTGGCATGGATCAAGTTTTTCACTATGAGAGTGGTGAGACACTGGAACAGGTTGCCCAGGGAAGCTGTGGATGCTCCATCACTGGATGTATTCAAGACCAGATTGAATGGGTCCTTGCACAATCTGGTCTGGTGGGGGGTGTCTCTGCCCATGGTAGGGGGGTTGGAATTAGATGATCTTTAAGGTCCCCTCCAACCCAAACCCTTCTATGATTCTGTGATTTCCCTGTGTGTGTGTTTCCTGCTTGGGCCCATTCTGACTGCTATTTTTTTCTGCTCCTGAGGACTGCCTTCCTATTTATTGTGACCACTGTACATTTGATGGGCTGAGTACAACTTTATATTGGCATTCATTTGCCTGTTTCATTAAATCTATTTTCATTTCAAATTGTAAGCCTTCTCTCCTTTTCCCTATCCCTTCTTGGCTGGGGAGGGGTCACTGTGTGGCAAAGCAACTGCTAGAGTTTGGCCCTGGATATGGGCAAAATGTAGGCAGTTTATTTGGTGCCCAATGTTTATTTGGGGTCTGACTTAAGTAGCTCACCTGGAAGAATTACACAGTTCTAATTTGAGAGTCCTGAAGGGTTGAAATTTTAACAGATTTGTCTGAGACCTTACAATCATTCATCATGTTGCTGATGTGGGTAGGATGGTTGGTGAATGCAAGTCTCTGGTGTTTGTTTTTAGGGTTGCTTTTGAAGCTGTGAGTATTAAAGATTTTCTTTCTTTCTGAAGGAAAACCCTACTACTGAAGTCCTACCACCATGGTGGCCAGCATAAGAGATCTCATTTACTGTGCTAATTACAGTCTTAGTCAAAGATTAAACTCATCACATGGGACTGAATGAAAAAACAAAGTTTGGGCAGCAGCTGAACTCCTTAAAAGACAAGTCTGTTGTACACAAAACCTTTAGATGATAACAGATGGCCTTGAGAACAAAAGGCATGACCAGCACCAGCACAGACTGTGCAAATCATACGGGGATGCTGGAGGTGAAAGTACCTTAAGCAAAAAGGTAAGAGGCACATCCAGCTCCCCATCTGCACTCTTTTTCTCTCATTTCCTGCATCCCCCCTCCCCGGGAGAGAGAAGCAGGCACCATGCTGCTCCCTCCTGCCCCTGCAAGCGTGCTGGGGTCTCCCACGCCATCACCTCCTCCTGCCAGAGTGGCTTGGACTGATCCCCCCTTTAACGGCAGGCTCCACGCCTGCTGCCACCCAGTTCCTGTGACCCTTCAGGGGTCCGGTTCAAAACACATTTGTTGCAGCAGCAATCTTTTGGCTGACTGCAGTGGGCCTCATAGAGGTCAGAGTCTGTTTTGTTCAGTCCTGTGAAGGTTTTTATTTCCTTAGTTGTTTGTTTGTTCTCTTTTTCTTTTTTTTTTTCTTTTTTTTTTTTTTGATCAAGGTCTGGAATGTGTAAGTACAACAAGGAAGTCAATAACATTTTGTAAGCAGATGAATCTCATCTGGCCAGGGTGACCACCACAGGCCAAACATAACAAACAGGATAGATTTATTTAGATTGAAAATTATTTAAAGCTGAAAAGTAAAGATTTAATTAGAGAAGCAATGTCTTTTTATTCCATATTCCCTACAGAGCTTATGCACAGCTCCAGCACCTGAAAATAAAATTCTGAAATGGAGAGTTTAATATAATTGAAAAAAGAAAGGTTAAAATTGTTTGTCTGATGCCTTCCAAATAATTTTAGCTACATAAATTTCCACTGCATAGAGTTCTTAGAAATGCATTGGAAGATGCTAACAAACCTGGTTTGATGTGGGTTTCATTTCTAGTCTTGCAGATGGGTGGCATACAGAAAAAAATCAAAGGCTTCGTTAGCCATACTGGCATGGCCCAGCAGCTTCCCAGAAGTGCCGTGTCTGTGGCTGACAGCTCCCCTCCCTGAGCATCACTTCAGCAGAAACCAAGTCTGAAAAATTCCCTCCTGAAGCATTACATCCAGTCAAATTGATTTTGATAAATGGCAGAAGGTTTTCAGTCTTATTAATAACCTACTGGACCAATGGTCATGGAAAGAGTAATTTATGTCAAACACTCCCAGTGAATTATTTCAATTCAGTATTGCATTGCAAGGGTGTGACACGCCTCACATTCCTTCCTAGCCACAGTGATTTCTGACCCAGAACATGAGCGTCCCTGCTAGACAGCTGAGAGATCTGTATGCACCCCTGACCCTCACTTAGGTATTTAGTAGGTTACACGGGACACTGGGAGACAAGACGCATTGTTTGTTGTTCAGCCATCAACAGTAATATTTACCTGTACTGAAGTTTTGGCCAATGCCTATGAATGCACTTTTAAGCATCTGGTGTATCAAAAGAGGGAGATTTTTTTTGCTGTCCCTCCATTTTCTGAATATAGAGGGAATGCTCACAAAGACATCACAGCTATAGGTCTGCTAGCTTACATTGAGGGCTTACATTCATAGGAAACTTCAAGGAGTTTATACTGATGCAGTATTGTGGCACCAATAGACCCCTGTGCTGTGCACTGCAGCCTGGCAGCCTCCTGCTCACAGCCTGCTGCAGGCTTGTTAGCTAGCTGGCACATTAGCCCCTGCTCTGCTGCAGGTGGAAGGGCAGGGAGAAGAGTTGGATGTAACTGCAGAAGGTTTGAGGTGCCTATAAAGTGCTTTGTGTGCCTTTGTTGTATGTGTTTGTTGCTGTTGTGGATGGCAGAAATGGAATGGTGAAAATCCTCTCTTCTCACTTTGAGGACAAGAATACATGGTCCAGTCACTGTTTGTAATTTTAATTTTCAGTTGCCAAGTATAATACAAAATCTTATGGCAGTTTGCATGTTTCTGTGATGTCTGGCAGCATTGGTAATTGTAACACCTTTAACAATTCTAAAGCATTTTAAGAAGAGAAAATATTGCAGTGGTTTCATTTGCATGTTTCTCTTACCACATGTAACTGTTTCATGGGATGTGTTTATTGGTTACCAGGGCAACAGTTTCAGATCTTGCATGATCACCTGTATCATACCACACATCAGAGATACGGGCAAACTTTGGAAACTTCTGCTTTGAGGAAATGCTGCTAGTTGCTAGGAGGCAGGACTTTTGAAAGCTGTCTCCACCAAAATGCTGATATCACATGCTTTTGTCAACAGCTCTAAAAATGTCATTAAATGATCGGTTTGCTTAAAATATATGTTACTATAAATTGTGAGAGTCAAGAAAATAGCTGCTTCATCAATGCATTATCATAGTTCTATTGACGTGCTCATTTTGAATAACTTTATTTTTAGAAAAGTCTATGTATATCTTTTAATATCTAGAAGTTATTTAAAGTCACCTATATTGTTGAGCCATAGCTGATATATGAACCATCACATACCTGTGTTTTTTTAAAAATGTTGAAGAGTCCAGGCATGGACACTGAACTTCAACTCTGTTATTAACCTCCTCTATTAATCAGATTAAGTTCTTTGAGGCTCACAGGAATCCTATCCATCCTGTATGCACAGAGCAGAGAAAGAAAGAACTGTCACAATATGCAAATTTCGGTAAGTCATAGAGATGCAGTTGGGAAATTTTGAAGATATGGCAGCTTTGGGGTCACAAGACAAGTGAGCAACTACTTCGCCTGCCTCGTGGCACTATGTGTTAGCAAGATTTTCTGAGTGAAGCATGAACAATTGCTTTTACAGGGCTCATCCTCTCTGCAACCCTTCTACTTTTCTGTCAGAAGAAAGATGTGTGGTCACAGATCTTGGCACTTCTGGGCCATTGCCCCAGTCTCTGAAATAAGCAGCATATCTTATATACTATTATGCAAGGTCTATCCAAAAAGTATGATTATTATTATGCTGACTTTACATTTATAAAGGGAGGAGCACTAAAACATTCCAGATTCCCTGTTTTCATTTTGGTCCTCCCCGCATCCGTCAATTAATAATGAGATTAAGGTTGGAGCAGACACAGTTGTGCAGAATTATAAAACTGGCAGCTGTTTAAAAATGAGCACTAGGGAAATTTTGGTGTTTCCCAATCTTTGCAAGAAGCGGTGAATAAAATCCCAACCTAGTTTATTAATTTCTTTGTTGCCAGTGTGGAGGTGTGTTGATCAGATTCTCCAGTTCACTGCACTGGTGGAGGAGGTAGGTGGAGGATTTCCCCTGAACAAGGCATGTTCTACTGCCACCAGTATAGAATAGACATCTCTGCCCTTTTCTCCATCAGACTCCACCTTTCCTATGTGCGAGTGTCAAAAATACCTTGAGGTCAAGGAAAGGAGAGGGAAAACCAGGGCTTAGCTATATCTCCCTATCTGATACAAAGAAATATTGCTCCTCTGTAGCTTTAATTGCTCCGGGTGCACACAAATGGAAAGCTCCTGTCTGCCTACAGCTCCCACTCACCAGAGTGTCTCACACTGCTGTCATGTATAGGTTGCTTAAGTAATAACACGAGGAGCTCAAACTCATTCACCTTGCATTTTGAAGGGGTCCTACCGAAATGTATCTTCCTAGCTGATAACAACCTTGCTCTTTGTAGCCACCTTCATAATCTTAAACTCTCTTCATCAGAGCCTTCACTGTGTTTGTCCCATGACTTTTGTCTCCAGATGGCACATTCCCGGTTTTGTTATGCTATGTGATTCATCCACCTTTTTCAGCTCTGGTCTGCCATCCACAGCCAGCCATCCACACAGGCAACCTGCCTCACCAGTTTGCAATGTGCACTGCTCTCTGGTACTTAGGGTGGCTGCACTTCCTTTCAGAAATTCTAGAAGCAGAGTGCATGTCTTGTTTTAGTCACTTGCTTACTTCCATGGCTGACAAATAAAGGAGCAGCCCCAGACTGCGAAGAGGAAGATCCACAGGTGAATGACAAAACTGCTTTGAAAAAGCTGTCAAGGACCAATATTCTTACTTCAACATTTTGTTTCTAATTCCAATGTTTCTGCAGCTGATAAGTCCCACATACTGGAGAAGTGTATTGAAAGGCAGCGGATTTCTCCTTTTTTTCCCCCCCTCCATTTTCAGTTAAAAATTCTTCCTCTGCTGAAAGGAAAGAGGTAGGATTCACTATGACAGGCTGAATGAGGCAGCTTTAAAGGAAAAAAATATTCCTGAAATCCACCTTATTTCTGATAAGTTTCTAGGGGGCAACACAAAAATATGATTATCTCAAGAAATTATTAGAGAAAATACTCGGGTTGGGCTTTTGTGTGTCTTTGTGTGTCTGTGTCCTGTTTGGGGGTTTGTTTTAGGGGGTGTTTTTTTCTTTTTAAGGTTCTATCTTCGCTTGAAAAAATCTGCAGACTGGGGGACAGGTGAGTGTCTGCTCATGTGTGTGGGGGGGTAACCCACATACCAGTGTGCAGGATAGTTACCCTGGTTGTTACACATGTAAATGCACGACTAACATTTGTTTTAAAAACAAACTACTTTTCATGGGCAACAATGTCTTTGAGTCACCTCTTCCTTTCCAATTTAGCAAAAGCAATTTCGTAGTGTTTTGGCACATCAGAAGAGTTTCATCAGTTATTTCCTTCCTTCCTGTTCCATCAGCGCTGCAAACTTTAACTTCTCAAAAATATCACTGCAAGCTGAAATAATGAAACGCTTAGGCCCTTAAAGTTGTCTACTGCCATCCACAACATCTGCCCTTTGTCCCCCTTCTCTGTGACCTGGCCGGGCACATGCCACTCAAAGTCACTTCAGTCCCGAGTTGGCCCTTTCCTGCTGTCCTGGTAGCGGGGATTGGCCTCCACCGCCCTGCAGACGCCCCGTGGTGGTGCAGGGCCTCAGGACGAGCGATGGGCTCAGGGAC
>NW_008622194.1:0-27350 GCF_000691845.1 Merops nubicus
CAGATCACCTCCTAACCTGTACTGATAAATACAAATAACCAGCCATATTTAGTCAAAGTCCTTCAAATGTTGAAAAGAACACCAGAAAAAGTATTTGGTACATGTTAGCAATCAAAGGTTGATTTAAGTGGGTTGATAGCAGATGTGATTAATTTCAGAATATAAGGAAGGTATGTTTCATAAATAAGAGGAGTTTCTTTCAAGTGACATAGGAAACTTATTGATGCTTAGAAGTACCTCAGGGATACTGTTTGTTTTCAAAAAGAAGCAGTTAGGACAGAACGTGCAGATGGTTTGGATGTTCAGCGTCTTCCTTAGTACTTGTTTAATCCTTTGGGAAAAGCAGATCTAAAACTATCAAGGTTTCAGTGAGCTTTTATTAACTTTTAGGAAATTTTCTATAACTGCTTTTAACCAAGTTATATGTTTTGAACTTCATCTTATTTCTAAACATGGCTGCTCAGTTCCAAGTACTATCACTGGTAACTGTGTATGCAGAAAGAGCAAAAGAGGCCCTAAAGAACTCCACCCCAGTTGTTTTTTTTTTTCCCACAAATGCAAAATCTGCCTGTGTTGTGTAAGTCTGTATCAGCAGTTTTTGCAGCCAAGACAGTGTTAGCAATGACATAAAAACTGCTAATTGTGGGCAACCGAATCACAACCTTCCAATGTAAACTGGCCTTCATCTCCCTGTTCACCCCTCAAACTGCACTGAAGACTGAGGTGGCATGGCATGAGGTCATCCTGGATGGTATGTGACCCTCACTGCCTTACACATTATCTCTACATAAACTATGAAACAATAATATATAGACATATTTCTAATGACTGTGTGTGATGAGTGTGGGTTTGTAATGGTTTGAAAACAAACCAGTGAGAGACTCCAAGTCAGAAATACAATTTAATAAGAAAAAAAAAAATAAAAGCAATAATACAAAGGAAAACCACAGAGTCAGAATACAACCTGATACTCTGTAGTTAGGGGGGTGGTAGCAGTCCAGATGAAACAGTGGTCCCGTAGAAAAGATCTGGTAGCTCTTGTCCTCTGGAAATCCAGTGGGTAAGGCCCCCTGTGCTGTCCTGAACCCCAGTTTATATCCAGGTGGGAGCACTTGGCTCCTCCCCCTGGGTGGAGCATCTCACAATGGGTTGATATCAGTCTATGAATCATGCAGTGGGTCCTTGATGGTCCATTAAACAGAAATAGCTCCTGGGGGGAGTTCTGTATGAGTCATGGGGCGAGGCATGGATGGGCCCATTAAGAGGGAGGACTCCTCCTGCTGGGTGGGAAGGTGTTAACATCTCCCCTGACCTTGAACCTCTTTCCTTATCTGTTATAGCCTGGGGTGTGAGGTCTGTCCTGGGCAGCTGCTACCCATGATTTTCTTAACAGCCCATGAGCACTGACATAGAGAGTATAGAATACACAGTTTTGGTTCTACCCACATAAGGATAAACTGGTCCCAGCCCCTGTAACCATGACAGGGTTTGAGATAGTAGCAGTGATCACTACACAGTACACAATTTCCAGAGGACATGGTGAATTGGGAAAAGTGTACATAACTTAAAATAACCTGCAATTGTCCTGAGTAGTCAAATCATTATACTTATGAGTACTGTTTTGCTCAAGGACAAACACAAAAGCAAAATATTTGACCAGACACATGCATTATAGACCTTTCCTGGGAGATCAATCTCACAGCAGCTTGGTGCTGGTTAATGTACTGATATTGACTCATGGTTCTCCTGCATTTCTCTGTAATTTTAAGATGCTTAGACAGCTGTCACAGGTCAAGGATCTTTGCATTACCTTGCAAAGGTATGTGTAGATTACACAATCAGAAGTTGTTTTTTTAAGTTGCCTAATGTTCTCCTTCATATATGATTCTTGCTACCTTGTCATTGAAGGTCTTATAGGTGAGGTGTTTTCCTGCCAAAAGAAATTCCCTTGGGCCTAAGGAAGCAGGAAGGAAGAGGTAAGGGGGTAGGTTTTTAATGCCATGAATCTCTAGTGAACTGCTGCTGAATTTTGTATCAGCATTGCTTTAGTTTGTACTCCTTGGCATGTTTTGCAAATGTTTCAAAATAATGGCTAAATATAGGAATCTTCAAAGGCTGGAGTCATGTTACTACCACAGCAGCAGTAGCAGTAGCAACAGCAGACTATTGAAAGATCCCAGGATTTGCTAAGAAGCTACAGAAGGGAGAAGGCCAAACACCTCTTTGTCCTTATTCAGTCACACTTGGACTAAAACTGTCCTAAGTAATAATAAAAAAAAGCCCTCAGTGAGATCAGTCAGATTGATCCTTGCCTTGTGGTTATCTGTGCTTTCAATAGAGATGCCACCTTGCAAGTTTTTGCCTTTTGGCAATCATCACCCTCCTAGACTGAGTATAGAAGTGGGTATTGGGGAGAGTACACACCAAGGTACAGTGTAAAAGGCACCACATCTTTCTGGGGACAAGATAGCTTAGCTGTGGGCATGCAAGCAATGGTGTGACAGGGCATTAGAATGACTTGTGACCCATTTTATTTTTGGTACAGATTCAGCCTCTGAAGGTACCACATGATATAGGGGTTCTTTTAGGATATTCCACACACTGCAAATTGCTTGTCTCCATTGAACTCTGTCATAAGACTCACTCTCTTTTTTGGTTAGGGCAGCATAAGGGCCTGAAGCTCCTTCAAAGGTGAGGAAAGAGAGGGAGAGATAAAAGCTAACTTTACCCTTTGCTTTACCTCCTGCTTCAGAGACCATGGCCATCTCTAGCTTGTGTAATCACTTCAGCTCTGTGTGGGAATGAAAATAGTCACGACTGCCCAGAGCAGAAGGAAAGGCAGAGGACAGAGAGGTGGACATGCGAGGCTCTCACTTACTTAGCAACCTGTTTTGGGTGGCAGTGCTCTACAATAAATCTTCTGTCATAGCTGTCTTTCAGTACTGAAAGCTCAGGGTAGACGGATATCACAATCACAGAGTCAGAATAGTAGGGGTTGGATAGGACCTCTGAAGATCATCTAGTCCAACCCACCTGCTAAAACAGGTTCATCTAGAGCAGGAACATGTCCAGGCATCTTTTAAAAGTCTACAGAGAAGGAAACTCCACAGCATCTCTGGGCAGCCTGTTCCAGTGGTCCTGTCACTTTCACAGGAAAGAAGTATTTTTCTGTGTTGAAGTGGAACCTCCTGTGTCCTAATTTGTGTCTTATGCCCTTTGTTCTATTACTGGGCACAGCTGAAAAGAGACATGCCCCATCCTCTTGACACTCACCCTTTAGCTATTTACAAGCATTGATAAGATCACCTCTCAGTCTTGTCTTCTCCAGGCTACACAGCCCCAAGTCTCTCAGCTTTTCCTCATACAAGGGATGTTGAGTCCCATAATCATCATGATTGGGATGGCATGAGCATTGCCATCTTGGCCTCCCTGAGTCCTTCAGTTTAAAGCTCACCTCACCACATTGGCCAGCCTTGCACCAAAGGTTTCCTTGCCTTTTCAAGACAGGTGTATTCTATCCATCCCTAACAGGTTATAGTCATCAAAGAATGTCTCATTGTCACAAAACCCAAAACTCTCGTGGTAGCACCAGCCATGTAGCCAGGAGTTGATATACATTATTCATCTATTTCTGTCTGCACCCTTTCCTCTAACTGGTAAAATGGAAAAAAAAGATAACTTGGGCACCAATACACTTTACTCGCACCTTCAAGGCTTTATAGTCTTCTTTGATTGTGCCCAGCTTCTGGTTTACAGTGTCATTCATGCCCACATGGAAGAGTAATGGTGGATAGTAGTCAGTGCTCTCAACAAGTTGTGGCACCCTCTTGGTAATATCTCAGATCTTAGCTCCAGGAGTCAGCATTCCTCCTGTGACTCCCTGTCATGTTGGCAGATGGATACCTCAGTGCACTGTAACAGGGATTATGTTTCTAGATTTCGTGCTACTTTAAGCCTTCACTTACTTGGAGACATTAAATTTCTCTGTGTGGTCATGTATCATTTTTGCCACAGGAACCCTTTCATCTCTTCACAGTATAGCTGTACAAGTGAGAATATAAGTTGCCTACATGAAATGCCCCTACTGGGTATTCCTTAAGTTAGAAATTATTCAAGTTGCCAATATTCACCACAAATTATTTAAGTTTACAATAACATTTTCTGTACACAATCTTTATAGATCCATTAAATACGATGGTCCTGCTTTTAAAATGATATTACAAGTGTTGTAAATTAGAATTTCTTCACTTATTTCAGACTCACTTGCTACAGGTCTAACTATGTGTTAAGGAATCTCGGTTAGTGTAAATGACATGCTGAGGAGCTATAGGAAGATGGAAATTACGTAACCAATCTCGTCTATCTTACACCTTCTTCCGGCTTCAAAGCACGTAAATTATAATGAGACTACCTTTCACATTAGTAAAGTGGCTGTAATTAGAACTAAGTGAGTGAAAGCAAGTCTGAGTTACAGTTCCTTATACATTACTTCTTAATTTGACACACTTTCAAATTTATCTGATCATCACATCTAAGCTTCATATCATTACACCTAGTCATTGCACAAAACCTACAAAAAAAAAAAAAAAGAGAATGAACTCTAAATGGGGCTTTCAGCAGTGTTTGCCCTTAGCAATAGAGAAAAACTCCTCCCCTTCCCACACACAAGAGGTACCAGAGGATAGCAATGTTTTCACAGATTTTGTAGTGATGTGGTCTTGTTAATAGGGTCCAAACAACACTTCATGACCATATTTTTAACAGTAAAAAGAAATAAATTCAGGTATGAAACCACAAGAAGGCAGCTTCTCCTAAAGAATGTCAAGCATTCTGCATTTCCAGTTGGTGTCACTGATCAGATTTTGCAAAATTTCTGATCTACGAGAACAGAAGCAAATAAATATTAACTTATTAAGAAATGCATGATCACCATGGACACTAAAGGTGTTTTGCTCCTAATAATATATTTCAAATGAAGAAGAGCAGGACACAGTTGAAGTAAAATGAATTTATGCTCAGTTTCATTTTTCATGAAAGTCTGGTTCAGCTAACAGTGCTCTCTCTTGTTCAAGTAGCACTTAGAGCATACCAAAAGATTTTTTATAAACTGATCGCCCCACAATTGTGTCTGATATTTTCTGCACCGTTATAACAAAGTTTACTGCTGCCTCTTGTTATACTGATAGAGTTGTTTGTACATTGTCTTGGAGATAGCCTCGGCGAATGATGTGGGCTAAAAAGAGCTGCCTGAAGTGTTTGTGCTTTATTTGGGTCATTTAGTTCTTCTCGTTTATAGTGTGTTCCTACAAATAATTGCACAGGGATGAGTAGATGTCACAATGGAGTGAGGAAAGTGGTTAAACTAGATTTATTGCTAGTAAAAAAAAAAAAAAATAAAAATAATGCAGAACAATAGAAGTTTATTTTCAAGGAATTGTATTATGTGCTCAAAGATTTGTAAACTCAGTTCTTAGATGATCATAGAATCATAGAATTGGTTAGGTTGGAAGAGACCTTTAAGATCATCAAGTCCAACCATCAAACATGATGTCCATGTGATTTTTTTTGTCCTTATTCAGATCGTATTTCTGTAAGGTTGAGTTTGCTCAGATAGCACCTGATGTATCCTATATAAAAAGTGAAGGAGATGAGTAGATGTGCACGTCTGGTAGCCCATAGAACTTCACTTGCCTATGAAAATGTCAGCGTCTCTCAAGATACCTTAAGACTTTAAAGTTTTAAGTTTTTGACCTAACACGCTTGAAATTTTTGTTATTTACCAAAGTATTCATTTTGTATCTCAGTCCAAGTCCTTGGTTCAATATTTGAAAATACAACAGTGTACACACTAAGAATAACAGTGAATCAGAAACTAAGCAGATACAAACATCCTTTCCAGACTGCAACAGTCCTGACTAACTTCAGTCTCTTTTACATTAGCTCTTGAGCATGATACTGTCTCAAATGGAGAAAAAAAAAACAAAAAACAAAAAACATATTTCTACAACCAGCTTTGCTGAAAGGGGAAATATTTAACTTGAAAAAAGCTCAAATACAGGATCTTCAAAGTCCACTAACACTTCTTTAAGTATTAATATTCATTAAAATCCAAATTCTTCTGGACTAATATTATGTTTATAAAACACAAATTGTCCTATTTCTTTTACAAATGTTGAATTGTCTTTCAGTGATAACACTATGTTGAAACTTCTGTCTGATTGTGCTAAGACTACTTTTTCTAGGTTCAAGCATTCATTTCTTTTAAGCCAGAATATGTCCATCTATTGATTTGCAAAGGGCATTTGGATAGTTTACCAACTTAATTATATGTTAGACCAGTAGTGCTGATCATTTTATCACCTCAAGACTCTCAAAGTAGTAATTAATTTTCTTTTGACTGTGATAAGAAAGAGTTTTTGTACCTGCTGGTTAATTGTTACTTGCTTTATAACATGTGTAACAACTTCTTTGAAATGTAGTGTGAAGAACACAAGGATGTAGTGAGCATCATGTGACAGGAGATTCAGTTTTCCAGCTGCCTTTTAAGTGCATGAGGGAATTTAGAGGACCTCTAAATTCAGCAAACCCAGAGGTCTCTAAGAGTTGTTAGAAAAAATGATGCAGATTAAAATTAACTATGCTCCTTGCCAAGTGGTGAGGCATATGACTGCATATTAGTCAGGAAATGGATGACTCTGTACATCAAAGGCTTCCCTTTAATTTCCATCACTGTAGGCTTGTTTCGCATAGAAATAACTCTATTGTCCTGACTGGAATAACATGATTTTCACTGATTTAGTCTCATGTGGGTGAATATCACAAATAACATCTAAGCAGTCCAGTCCTCTGGTAACATAAATGGGAACCCGCGCTGTGACAGGTGCAGCTGCAACACTGTACAACAATGCTAAGAGCTATGACATTTATTTGCCTATGAAACCCATGCAATTATCTTGCTTGAAAGGCAGGTCTTTTTCTTACCACTTTCCGTTTTCATTTGCTACAGCACAGGTTCAAAAATTCCTAATAGCACAGGGTCTTTTCTGGAAACAATACAATGCTCTGGAAATTGGGATTTAAGAAAAGCAGGGTTTCAGAGAAGTAAATAGTCCATTTATCATATGTATTTGCAAATGCATATCCTCAGAAGGGAGCAAGAGGAAGGGAGAGAGATAATGTCTTCCAGATGACAGCTTTCTAGATGGAATCTGAAGTCTAAAGCAAGAGAAAATTTTCATTAACATTCAGATTACATGTCAGTTTGATTCACACTCCCTAAGCAAGCTAATTTGGGCTGCAGCCAACCTTCTTACAGTGTGATGACAACACAACAAGCTTCACCGCCTCTCTTTCATTGCTAATGATTCCTTGAGTGACAGCCGTGGTCTCTGAGCTCGGCACGACACTTCACCCTGCAGCAACCTGCAGTGTCAGAGCTGCCTCTGTCCTTGGCCCCCACTGGGTTTTCTGCAGCAAGGACGCTCCACCATGTCAGGACAACAGCAACAAAGGGGAGGATCTGTGCTCAGAGAACGGTACTCTTTCTGTGCATATTGCTGTGGTTAATAGCCACAGTGGGTCGTTTGATCCCCTCCCAACACCTCCACCATTTTGCACTGAACAAAAAGGAACAAAAGAAAAAAATCTTCAGCAGTGGTTTCTTTGTGAAACTTAAAAGTGTGGTGTTCTTCCCTCACAAATGTTTTCCATAATATACGGTCTTAAATTCTATCAAAGATTTTAGCCAATGTCATCTTGATGGAACAACGGAGGCTTAGCACTGACCAAATATTGCAAATTTTAAGGATTTACTTCAAGCTTTGTGTGGTGTATTGATTCTGACTGGATGCCAGGTGCCCACCAAAGTCACTGTAGCTGAGTCTCCCCCTTCCTCAGCTGGATGGGGGGAGGAAGTATAATGAAGGGCTTGTGGGTTGAGATAAGGACAGAGATTTGACTCAGCAATCACTGTCATGGGCAAAAACCAGACACAACTTGGGGAATTTAACTTAATTCATTATCAATCAAAAGTCAGAGTAGGGTAACCAGAAATAAATTATTAAAATGCCTTCCTCCCACCACTTTATTCTTCCCAGGCACAACTTCATTCCTGATTTCTCTACCTTCTCATCATTAGTGGCACAGGGGCTTGGGTTATGGGGGTCATCGTCAGTTCATCACACATGTCTGCCACTCTTTCCTCCTTGGGGGAAGGACTCTTCACACTCTTCCCCTGCTCCAGCACTGGGTCCCTCCTACAAGAAACTTTCCTCCATTAAATTCTCCATCATGAGTCTCTTCCACGTGCTAAAGTTCTTCATGAACTGCTCTAGCATGGGTTCCTTCAGGAACAAACAGCTCCAATGTGGATCCCCTGAAGGCTCGTGTCAGGAGTTTCCTCCAGCATGGGCTTCCCATAGGGTCACAACCTCCTTTGGGCATCCATTCGCTCCACTGTGAGATCCTCCATGGGCTGCAGGTGGACATCCTCTCTCATCATGCTCTTCACTGTGGGCTGCAGGGGAGATGTCTGCTCCAGTTCCTGGACCACCTCCTCTGCACCCTTCTCCTTTCACTCATCTTGGTGTTTGCAGACTTGTTTATGTCACATATCCTCGCTCCTCTCTTTGGCTGTGCAGGTTTTTTCCATCTTCTTAAATGTGTTATCACAGAGACACTACCACTGTCATTGATAGGCTCAGCCTTGGCCTGTGGTGTGTCTGACTTGGAGCCAGGTGGCACTGACTCGATTGGACAAAGGGGAAGCTTCTAGCAGCTTATCAAGAAAGTCGCCTTTGTAGCCCCCAGCTACCAAAACCTTGTCAGGGAAAACCAATGCATTTTGTTAGCATGGGAAATGTTTTACCTGTTTGCTCTTATGTATAGCTGCTCTAGCATCTGATTTGTTTCAAAATCTTTCACCTACGGTAGCAGTTCAGTCTGAGGCCTGTTCAGCTGTCTATGACCAAAAAGATAGTTATTCTATTAATTCTCAGACTTACGTTTATAAAAGGCAAAGAAGGTTTTGAAAACCCTAGACATATGATTATTCATTTCCCTGGTGAGAAAACCTAGGCATCATCATATCAGTATTTAGGAAATCTAAACTCAGGTGTAGGTTATAAAGAACTCTGCATAACTATCCCTCGAGTTACTCAGTCTTGGTGGAGGACTACTGCAATACCCTTGAAGTCAATAGAAATGTATGGCTTGTTAATGGTGTTAGGATTAATTAAGTATATAATGCCCTCTTTCCCCCCAGCTCCAATAATTTCAGAGGAATTATGTGTAAATATAAAAAAAAAAAAATAGTCTCTTGATCTGGATACTAAATTCTATATTCATTGCTATGGGGGCTGTGTGAATACTTGAACATTTTTCAACACCGTGTTGAATATTCTGGTGACAAGACTAGAGACTGGACTAGAGCTCCAGCATAAGAAGGATGAGATAGGGCAAGGTTCATACTTAATATCTTGAAAAGGGAAAAAAAAAATTGTCATCTCCCTGTTTTTCACATTGGTCGGGCTCTCTTTGAGGCACAAAGGTGACTTGTATACTAGTATAGCCAAACGGTCCTTGGATTAATTCTTTGGCCCAAATTATAATTGTTTTACTACCATAGTCCATTCTATTTTACGTTCCACAGTGTGAGTCGTTGCATATTCCTGCTAAGAATGGTCCTTGGACCATGCTTAACTCACAATATGCGCCAAGGAACTGTCTGAGAGGGTGTAAGTAGTCAAAAAAAAATGTGACGTGCCAGTCTAACTATTTAGGTGTGAAGGTGGTTGAATTCCAGTGCTCTTACGGATCTTTATACTAAGAAATTTGCTCCTGTATACATGTGTGTGCAGGTTGATATGCGTATGTATAGCGATATGTATCTATACAAAGGTGAAAGCAATAAAGAAAATAAGAAAGGAGTTCAGTCAAGGTGAGAACACAGTGCTTGTCTTGGTTAAGTGTGACGTTTTTGCGATCTCTCTCACTTGGTAGGGAGCATCACAAGCTTCTGATGTGCTGTCAATAATAGGCAGACAACTAAATTATTTTTTTCTCTGACTGCTATTACTATGAATTTCTCTAATGACATCACTGGATTTACAAGTTATAGGCATCTTTAGAAGCAGTGTCTATTTGATTATAAAAGCAAGGGCTGAAGTATTATGTCGAACATATGGGAGTCCTCAGCACAGGAAAGATATGGACCTGTTAGAAAGGGTCCGGGGAAGGTCAAAAAAAAGAAAGAGATCAGAGGGCTGGAGCACTTCTCCTACAAGGACAGGCTGAGAGAGCTGGGGTTGTTCCGCCTGGAGAAGAGAAGGCTCTAGGGAGACCTTATGGTTGCCTTCCAGTACCTGAAGGGGGGTTATGGAAAAGCTGGGGAAGGGTGTGAAGGAAGCTGGGGAAGTTTACAAGCCTGTGCAGCGACAGGATGAGCAGCAATGGTTTTAAATTTGAACAGGGTAGTTTTATATTAGACATTAGGAAGAAGTTCTTTAATATGAATAAATCATAGAATCATAGAATCATTAAGGTTGGAAAAGACCTTTAAGACCAAGTCCAAACATCACTCAGCACTACCATGACCATTAAACTATATCCCCAATGCCACATCTACACGTGGTAGATGTATTTCACTGAAACAGTCTGCTCAGAGAGGTGGGGGAGGTCCCATCCCTGGAGGGATTCAAGGTCAGGCTTGAAGGAGCTATGAGCAACCTGATCTAGATGGGGATGTCTCTGCTTATTGAAGAGATGTTGGACTAGATGACCTTTTGAGGTCACTTCCAACTCAAAACATTTTATTCTATGATTCTAACATTCACATGAACTACCTGGGATGTCCATTAAGAGAACTGAAGATTTGTATTTAAGTATAAAAAAAAACCCTTGAGCACTGACTTCTTTTGTAAACATTAGCAGGTAAAAGAAGAGTGGAGACTCGTCAGATCATGTTTTTGCAGTGTGGAGCAGGGCACAATTGTGTTTCAAAGCCTTTGCTCTTCCAAGTAAGAGTGTGCAGCCATCCTTCTACTGCTTATGTTTCTTTTATATCTGGCATTAACAGCAGGATATTTTGGCATTGTACTAGGCATAAGAAGCAAAGGTGGAGCAACTGCAGTGTCAACACCCAGAGGCAGATTCAGCACTGAGAACTGCTACAATTTATAGACCTTTCCTGTATAAGGTAAGATCTGTGGAGCAGCTGATTATACATTATATTTCAGTCATAAAACACAACCCATAAAAATAGTCTGTGACTAGTGAATGAAAGATATTGTTTTGCATGTAATGGAAGAAACCCTTTTTTTTTATTTTCATTTGAGGAAGGAAGGCTAGTAAGGAGTAGGTTTGACAATTCCACTGTTCTTAGGCAAGGTCATTATTTCTCCGCATAAATATCGGCTAGGCAAAAGTGTTTTTTTCTCACTACCTCTGGCTCTGCTCCAACCTTTTCTGTGCAGTTTTCTTACATAAAATTGGGATTTTAATTTTGCAGCTTCTTTCATTTCCTTTTTTGATGCAAATATGCATAAGCCCTCTCTATGTGCGCAAGAATTTTAGCATAATAAAAGCACTAGAGTGAATCTCTGGTTACTGGAACAGAAATTTCATCCAGTTCATATCTGGATTTAAAGTGTGGATTACTTAAAAATGCATTTATTAACTCTGACCTACTTTTTAATCCTCAATATTCCAGTCTGGTTTCCTTACAACATAGAGAGCTTCAAGGCCTGCTTGCTCCTGACTGTTCTTACTCAGGTTGATTTAATCAATATAGGGAAACAATGCTAATTTGCAGTAGGTAACACGCCTCAACAGGCTATACATGGGGCTGAGAACTGGATTTTCATCAAATCAGGTTTTACTGGTGATGCTGTCTTAAAAGGATTGCTCAGCTTTTCTGAATCTATTTGCAAGCATTGGGTTTCACTTGCTTATATCTGCAACTGTGCTAAGATTGGCTTTGAGTGACGTTAGCAGTGCTCAACCTCTTCTCAAAACAAAACTGTGCAGAATCTGGCTTACTATTATCTCAAAATAGCAGCAGTTTTCCTAAGTCTTACAGAAAATGATTACAGTATGAGTTACTAGAATTATTGAGATAGGAAATTAATGTTGGCAATCTTTTACTTTCTTATTAAAAGTGAAACAGAAGTAATAACCAAACTTTATAATGTGTGACTAGAAAAAGGAAAACAGTAACCAAGATTTAATGACAGTGATAAGTATTTAAGGTGATGAAATACCAAGATAAAAGAAAGAGAGAAAAGATTTCTAGTTACTGCTGAATGTGGTGTGAAAGAAGTTAAGCAAAACTGTGTGCAGGTCAGAGGTGTGTCTTAGACATTTAAGTAATTGGAAGATAGTACTTCTAAAACAAAATTTTGTCCGTATATTTTTAAACACTATAAATGATACCAGTTTTGTGTGAAGACTGAAAGGCTGTTACTGAGATTCTTGAATCCTATAGTGCCTGTAGCTGATGGGATGTTATTTCTCCTCTGCTGGAAAAGTACGACAGAATGGCAGTCATTATTAATAATGAGGAGACAGAAATAATATTTTTGGAGATTAGTTTGAGGTTTTGAAAAAATATAGCCAAGGTACTTTGGTGTTTTGCCATCTGAGGTGTACCAATGTAGATGCTTAAGAGAAGCAAATTTCAGTTTCACATATACAAACATTTGTTGAAACATATCTTAAAGGCTTAGAGAATTCCAGATTACCATGTATACATGCTTAGTATGACTATATAGCACGCTTTAACATGCTCTCCTATTACATTAACTATTGAGACACATTAGCTTTCAACTTTCTGATGGAAAAACAAGCTTGCAGATGTATTTGAGATTTCATGACTATCCCTGAAACCATCAGAGGATTCAGAAAAGGGAAAAGACAACCTTGCCTTCTTCCTGAGCTTTACTACGTATAGTTGTTGCCAGCCCACCTTTCTGTGCCTTACATATAACTCCCTGGTGTTTCCACATATCTGATTTCTGGCAAACGCAAATACTCAGAAAATTCCTAAGAGTGTACATCAACTGCCAGAGCAAATGGGATTTGAAGGAAACCTGAATTCAAGTAATTGAAGTTGCCCGTAAGGTCAATACAGACAAGTGGAGTCAAGAATATCTGAGGAACATACTGAACCCCAGCTCTTTTCCCAGAATTTGCTATTTCAGGGAAGGCTTGTTCTGGGCAGCAGTGCACTTTTATGCAATGGCATTAATGTTGTGTAAATGACTGTCTCTTTTGCAAAAATAAAATAAATAGATTAATAAAAGTATAATCAAAGAACATTCTCTAAAGAGGAATTGAGTACCAGTTATGCTGTATATAGTGTCTAAGACAGTCTTCACTCAATACTGCTTTTTTACTGTTCATGAATTTTGGAAGGACCATATGAAAAAAAAATATTAACAGTACTTAGTACACAAGATGGTATATATAAAAGTATTAAAGTCTTCCTTCATCTGTCTAATTTTGTTTTGGTTTGTTTTTTTCCTATTTTCAACAGATTTTACTTATCTTGGCTGCAGTGCCTTGGATGTTAGATGGTAATAGTTGAGAATATCTTGTTCTTAGCCTTTCACTGCATCACTGTCAACGTTTTTCTCCATGTGAGCGCACTATCAGCCTTATTTCACAGTTCTCATGTTGGTGACTGTTCAGTGACTCGTGGATCAGAAACAATGTTGTCAACTGTTGACCACTTATCATAGCATCATAGAATCCTTTAGGTTGGAAGGGACCTTCAAGATCATCAAGTCCAACCATTGAGCCATTAGGGCTCTAAAGTCCTCTGCTAAAACAGATCAGAATCTGTCAGTTCTACTCTTCTGGCTGTTGATCCTGGTTTCTCACTGAACAAAGACTTGGAATCTATAGTTGACTGGAGCAAGCCAAGAAATTAAGTTAAAGCCTTGTGTTGCCTCAGAAGTAGAATGATGCTTGCCCTACATGTAGTGCTATCTCTAGCTGCTATAGGTACATTTGCTTCAACAGAAGCGGCTCTGCAGTGAAAAATACAAAGTTTAACTATCACAGTGAGAAATAAAGCTTAAGACATATGCTGAGCAGGAAAGAGATTGTACTGCAGTGCATGTATTTAAATAGGCTGAGAATTCATTCTTGTGAAATTACTGTTAGTTGGAGCTGCGCAATAACAACATATGCGACCATCAAAGCACTTCTCAGCTTGCTCATTCTGACACAGGGTGTGTGGCAAAGATGCAATCTGGTCCATAGTAAAAGGCAATGTATTTGCTAGAACACAGACATAGCGGTTTGATGATGACTGTATGCTTCATTGTTCACAGAAGAAATGTGTCAAGTGTGATTGCATTCTTCATGCTTACTGCAAGGCATTCAACATTTTAAATATGCTTATTCAGTTTTACAGTCTTATAAAATTATGCTTATTATTCTTTAGGGTATAGAATGAAAAAACGCAAACATTAATAATATCCGTAGCATGTTTTGTTCTGTGTCATTATATTATGTCTACTAGTGAGTTTATAGTAAGCTTTATAGTGCGACAGCTATGTATTACTGGGAGGGAGAAACAGAAAAACCTAGAAATTAAAGGCAATGATATTGTAGTTCCCTGGCAATTACCAACAAAAATTCTTCATTTTGATTCCATGACTAAAAATCTAATTCACAAAGATCCTAATGAGTTTGTATGGTTCCTGGAAAAGTGACTCTGTTGATGTCTCATACATTTTCTGTGCCAATAAAACAATACTTTGTTCTAATCCTTTTGTTTAGCACTGTTCTTGAGTTAATTATTAAGATTGTTTTCTACCAATACTATTGAGATGGGTCAAAATCATGTGTTGCATAAAGGCAAGCGCTAAAGTTAAGTTTGACTAGGACATACAGGAGAGTATACGTGTGCTAAATTAATGGAAGCAAACAGATTACCTGAACTTGAAAACAATATGCAGTAAAGCCAGAATTAGTATTCTAATTTTGTGCACATATCCTGATGTGATTCTCAGGATTTCTTCAATGTTTGTGTCAAGACCTTGAGATTTATAGCTTATTTGCTCTCTCTTGTGCCAATAAAATTATGCAAAGAGAAATTTTTCCACTTTAAAGGTTTTGTTTTTTTTTTTTTTTCTGGAGGTACAGCCCCTTGAGAGTTTATAACCCTGCTACTATGTATTATTGTCAGACATACGTATTGTTTTGTATAAATCAAGAAATTATTTGCTTCATTTTATAGTTTCTGTTACAAAATGACATAGGTCGTATCACCCCAATTTTGCATATCTTATCTATTTATCCATTTTCTACAAGACCTATATGACCATTCATTTAAAGAAATAACCTCTATTTTGCATAGATGAAGCTTTCTGAATATTTTTTTTTAATATATATTGATTAGCTCTAACTACTGGAAGAGTTAGCAGCTTCAATTCTCACTCACCAGCCCACCACGATATAACTGGAAGCCTGGCAAGAGGAGGAGGCTGCTATTTATTACCTGAAATGTGACTAGAAAAGATTTTATGAGTCAAAAGGCAGGAAAGAGAAAATTTTATTTGGATGCTCCTTTCACCAACCGAATACATAGATTTTGTTTAAGGAATGCTCATCTGGAACAGTTGGTTGCCCCATGTCTCTTAGGAGTACTGTAGGAAAAGGATTTATGTGATTGTTCAATCCAGTATGCAAATAGAAGGAAACAATTATACACTCCTTCTTATTTTTTCCCCCAAATTCATCACTCTTTCTGGCACTACCCTTTGCATTATGTGAGAAGCTTTTGTTGAAAATTTCATGTTTAATTCTTTCTCAAGCATAAAACTTTGATAGTTAAAAGTTCTGCTCAGCAGAATATGCCTTAGTTCTTTCTCAGATCCAGGTGGTGCAGAAAGACTTTGAATCTATTCACAGCAGGTCAGTGGTCTGCCAAAGGAGAAAAATGGGGCTGAGGAAAGAGCTCACTTATTTCTTGCTTGCAGGCTCTAGAGGATCTATAGAAATATTCACTCAAGAGGTAAAGCAAGACTACATCGTATAATCCTTCTGAGAACCAATATGTGGTACTGGGGGAGAAGGATTTAGTAGCTTGATAGCTGTGGCTTCTCAAAACACTGCCATCTTGGAGAGTTTGTAAAGGGATAATGTGGCATAATCAGTCCTCTGCCCTGTCATGTGCTACAGTAACGCTAGCTTCTTTGCTCAGGGCCATGCTAAAAGTCATAGTCTCACCCTCAGTAAGATTCAAAATACATTACTCTTACAGCAATATAATCTTGCTTCTAAGAAACTCTTCTCAAATTCAGGAGAATGTCCCGAAGGTTTGGAAATCTTCCTTTCTAAAGATTTTCCTGTTTTGCTATGGTATGTCTAAGGAATATCAGAGTAGGAGGTTCAGGCTGTAGAACAGAAGTTTGCAAGCGCTGAGTAGATTAAAACCTGATTGGTAGTAAGTGAATCCAGAAAGCAAGAAGGAAAAAACCCAACCCAAACCAAAACATATAAACTGTTTGTAAGCATTTAAGGTCAGTAGCAATAACAACTCAGCAGGAGCTGTGTCTGGTTTCAGCTTCCACTTGCTCAGAGTCTGTGTCTAATCAGTGACTAACATTGCTAAGCACTGGAAAGCTCATTTGTGACAACACAGCTGCAAAGACGCTGGCACAAAAAGGCGAGTTTAGAATACAATAGAGTTTATACTTGAAACTCTTTGGATTGCTGGATCATTTTACACCAGTCTAGTATACAGGCCACAATTTGTTAATGGCCATAGCAATAAAAAAACCTCATTTTGATAATGATTTCTTGCAGACAAGCTATGGCAGTGAGGAATGAGATACCCGGTAAGCAGAAAGCTAATCTTCAGCCGGAGAGGTTACTGTAAGTATAGGGTTCCTAGAATGGTGTTACACTCTTCACTATTTGCTTGCTGATTATGGGGAGCTCTACAGAGAAGGCTGAAATTGCCCATCTTTTCTGGTAGGGCCCACACCTTAGTGCCCTAACTCACATACTGGTATAGGGACTTGTGCAAATGAAGCACAGATTATTGGACAGTGATATGTGTCTTTGATCATCACTTAGTTCCAAGTTTGAAATGTGTAAATAGGAGTTTGATAAAGTTCTGTAAATTGTTTTACATTGCTCATTTGTCTGTGATAGAATTGGTTTTCTTCATAGCAACTTGTATGGTTCTATGTTTTGGACTTCTGACCAAAACAGTGTTGATAACACAGGGATTTTTAGCTGTTGCTGAGCAGTTCTTGCACAGTGTCAAGGCCTTCTCTGCTTCTCACACTGCCCTGACAGCAAGTAAACTATGAGTCCACAAAACGTTGGGAAGGGATACATCCAGGACAGCTGACTCCAACTGACCACAGGATATCCCAGACCGAGCAATAAAAGCTGAGGGAAGGTGCAGGAAGGGTTTTGTAGTTCTGGCATTTGTCTTCCCAACTATTGTGCATGATGAAGTGTGGTGGTTTAACCCCAGGCCAGAGCCGGGCACCACGGGGCCGCTCGCTCACCCCCCAACACCCCACACGGGAGGGAGAAAAGGGAGAAAAATGCAACTAACCAGATAGCAGGGTTACATCATTACATTTTGCAGTAATACCTCAAAAGGCATCACATTTATCATCCCTTCATAAGGGAGCATCCCTTGTGGCTGTGAGGAAGCACAATGTGACCACCACTGTAACTCTTAATTATGACCTGAAAGAAAAGGTAATAGTGAGGAAAATTATAATTCCAGATGCTCTTCCCAAATTGCCATAACTCTTAAAGAGAGCTCTGACATGAGTATATGTGCTCACACATCTTCAAGGAACTACCTTTTTACTGAGTGACTCGACTCAGAATCTCAATTATTCTAACCTCCCCTCAAGACCTCAAAACCAACCATGAATGAAATGCCTTTGTAAAAGTACTTTCCCTATGGATTGAATTTGCTTGATAATTTATTGGTCTGAAAATGAGTAGAGATAGTCAAAAATCAATATATATATTCCATCAGGCATCCAGATACTCTATGCCACTAATGAAATCTGGTTTAAAAAAACCCAGAATGCTCATTAATTGTACAGTCTGCCCTGGTCCTGCTTAGAGGGAGTGTATACCAGATATCCTAACCTGGAGACTACCATTTAGAAGCAGACTTATTGTACATGAGCATATGTAACTTTATGGTGGCTGGTTCAGGATTTATCAGGTGGGCAAAAATCTTCATATCAAACAGATATAGAATAATTCGATCTTCTTCTCACAAACTAACAGTTACAAAATAAATCAGAAAGCTTTAGATTCCTGACAGGATTCGTTAATAACATTAATGTTTTCAGTCTGGACTTTTACAACATGCTGTTCTTTCTATCATTATAAATCTCTAATGTTTCCTTAAATGTTGTTAAATCCTTGGCCTTTGCATTATCCTGTGGCAATGAGTAAAATCCAAGTTCAAATCCACAAGTTCAGGTCTAGTGGGATTTGAAAGAAAAAGGCAGAAAAAGGCAGAAATAAAACATCATACAATGTAATTCCTTCATTAATTCATAGCTTTTTCTTCATCAAATAAATCTGTAAAAAATACTGGAACAAAATCGCTGTGATCTCTTTTTCTGCTGGATATTGGGTCTGCCAGGTAACAATTATTTATGAGAAGATTCAAATATCTTTTTAAGCTCCATAGCTTGTGCTAGTCAACTGAACTTCTTCAAGAGAAAATGTTAATCAATGTTCTAATGTAGTAATTTAAAAATATTTTAGAATCTGATAGACTTTCTATATTTGTGAGGCAAATCTTCAAGACATTATAGTCAAGGGAGTTTTTTGAAGTTATACAAAGTATGGATACAGTGTTTGCTCATAATATATCATTAAGAATAAATCAGCTTTTTAATATTAGATAAAATAAATAAAATTAAAATTTAGCATGTGAAGACCAGAAGCAGTGACATTATACTTTGCTTTATTTTTGAAATTTTGTGATGACTTTGATATTAATTATAGATTTGTCCAGAAGAATTCCAAAACATCTTCTCAGATACTTTACTAGTTATTTAAACACATTTCATATTTTTCAAGTTACTTCTACTCATAAATATGTAAAGTAGTATTGGACACAGTTTTAGAGGCTAAAAACAAGTAGATTGACATGCAGCTAAACAATAAAAGAATACTCTGCTTTCAGGGAAAATGTGTAATTTTTGATGCTTACTCAAGACTTTTATGTTGTTATACTAGCAAAAAAAGTAAATTCCCAGTCATTTTCTTATCTTAGACATAAAACTCTGGCCTAAAGTGCTTAAAATATAAACAGGAAAATAAGACATGTGCTACATATTACAAAAACTTCCTATCCTGTAGCAAAACCTGATGCAACAAGCCAGAAGGCTGGAACAAAGATCAAAAAAGCAGCATGTAAAATAAAATACAAAAAATTTTTCTTTGTCATCATCCTGTGTATGGGAACAGTGTTTTTGTAATCCAAAGTTCAGACTTGTCCTAGTTCTCAAATTTCACTTAACCTGGAATTTAAATTCTAGTATTGCACCCTGGCAGCAATGAAGGCCAACATCATGCTGGGCTGGGTTGGCATGGGCACAGCCAGTAGAGTGAAGGCAGAGCTCACCTCTCCTTTATTGCCACTTGTTAAACTGCACCTAGGAACTATTTTGGGCCTCCAGTTCAAGAAGATCACTGAAAAACTGGAGCTCAACTAAGGGCACCTATTTGGTCAGGAGGCTGGAGCAGTTACCCTGTGAGGAGAGGCTGAGGTAGTTGGGCTTCTACAGCCTTTAGCCGAGAAGACTTCAGGAGCCCTACCTGCAGCCCTCCAGTGTCTACAGGGAGGTTGTCAAGGAGGGAGGTATTTAGCAGGAGAACAAGAGACAATCATCATAAACTGAAATAAGGGGTGGTTCTGAGTATAAATACAGAAAAATGTTCATTATGAGGATAATTACACAAGGGGGCCAGGCAACACAAGAAGCTGCAGGATCTCTGTTCTCAGAGATCTCCAGAACATAGCTATACAAAGCTCTAGGCAGTGTGGTCTGAATTTGGTGATGACCTTGCCTTGAAGAGACACTTGAACTACATGACCTCCCAAGGTCCCATCTAACATGAATTATGCTCTTAGTGTCTGCTAGGATCTGCTGCTGCTTCTTTTAGAATTGCTGAAAAAGTTGCTTCTGCATTTTGCACAGTACTTACTTAATGCCTTAAGACCCCAGAGTAAGGAACAGAACTCAGGTTTTCCCCAGTCCCTTCTGGTTGCTCTATACTGTTCAGAGAGGTGGCCAGTTGCTCTAAAAGACTTATGATAACTATGTAATTAGGGTCTCTGACTCAATGCAGATTTTCACATTGATTTGCATAAGAAATCGTGGGTTTTGGTTTTGGTTTTGGTTTTTTTGTTTGTTTGTTTGTTTGTTTGTTTTTTACTTTGTAACTTCAGCTAGCATAGTTGTGTCATTTCAATATTTTTATTTAATATCATCTTCTCATGTCCAATTTCTATGTCGCTGAAACAGGAAAGCCTAAGACCAGATATTATGGAATCCCCTGAGTGAATTGCAATTTGCAAGAGGCCGTCAGCTTCCTAGCACAAATCTTTGTCACTTCAGCTAATTAAAAGGGTTGTTTTGTTGACAGCCACTAGGAGGTGATGACACTGTTTTTGCCATTGAGTTTTACAGTGCTTTGCTGACAGCAGAGAAACAATGACACTCAGAACAGCAATAAATCTCCAACTTGCCAAATGTTAAATCCATATGTCAGAAACACAGTAGCATTAATTTAATGAGAATATTATTTTCACAGCCTAACAGGATTTTGAACACTGTACTTTCCTAACTTCAGTCTTGGAAATAGTGGGCTGATTTTTACTGAAAATGTTTAGTAATGCTGCTTTTGAAGCTTCATAGGGAGCTTTTGAATACTTCAAGTGCAAAAAATAGGAACCAAATCCTAGGATTTTACAATGGAAAATTTTAGCCAATATGAGCAATACTGACTCCACCTGTAATTTAAATGGTTAAACATATGATGTGCCAGAAATGGTATTCAATAATATGCAATATTGTTTCGGAGTTTCAAACCAGTTAAATATTTGCATGAACACTGAAGGATACTTCTCCACTGTGGATTTCATATATGTTCTTGACAATTAGTTGTTAATGTTTTTTACAATTTTTCTTTTCACTGACACTTGAAATCTATACTGGGTTAGATGGTTATGACAGGTGTTTTTATATTATACTTGGCATGATAAGTGATTTTACAGTCCCAAAATAAGGCATCAGGCGAAAGAAAGTGAGAGTAGGTGGGAGAGCAGAGGTTAACAGAGAAAATGAACATTTCTTTTAGAGGCTGGCTCACCAGAGAGACATGGTCTCAGTGGATAGATTTTAGTCCTAATTAAGGCATTGTCAGTGGAATAGTTATTGTCCTAATCAGGAACTGTGGCAGACAGGTGGTTTGTTAGACGGGTTGTAAAGGATACATAATGTTTAACAGAGTCACCAGAGACTAGACAATGGACTGATGACGATCCTAATGTTCTTTCCAGTGCTGCCATTTGCACTGAAATCTGGGGCTTATCCCTCTGATGCATACACTCCTAACTACAACGATGACCTTCGAAGGCCTGTGTTAACATGCAATACACTTCATGCCAAGATAGAATAAAAAACCTTACAAGAAGAGTGTTGTTATTTTTGTCACCAGCAGAATATTAATGCAAATATTTATGTTGTGCCGATGACTTTAGGTGTTGAGTGGTTTATGTGCTGACCACTTGGGCCTAGTTTTACAAGCTGTTATGTGCCTGTATTTCCATTTAGGAATAATACAGGCACCTCACAGTAACAGAAAAGAACATTAAAATTCTTCCAATGTCTGTAGCAATAGTATTTTTCATCACATGGTTTCCGTAAGCAGAACTAAGTCTAGGCGAGTCATGATCCTGGGAGACAAGAGATATCATTTGCCTTCTACTTAAGGCTGCCTGAGATTTTCCAAGTAGACCTCCTTACAGTTAAGCTGTCCAATAGTCCAATGTACTCAGAGCTTACCTAACATACCTTAATAATGATAATTTCAACAATTGCAGTGGTGATAAAACACAACTAGGAATACATGCCAAGGAGAGTAGATTCACGCACTTTTCAATCCCAAGTACAATTATACTACAGCTACCACTGTCCTGCACAGTGCTACAGTACTGAGCCACAGGTAACGCTACTGATGGACAATTCTTTTTTCCTTCTTGTGAAATTATGGGATTATTGTTACAGATTGCAAAAGATTAATTTTGTGTGGAGACTGAAAGAGTAAACAAAATAAGATGCATTTTTTTAGGCTACTGGTACAAAGTTGAAGACGAGCCTTCTTGCTTATATACCTTTTTCTTTTTATTTTCCCTCTGTTTGTATCAGACACTCATTTTCTTATTTTCTCATCTTCTTACAGGTTTAGGGGCTCTTAATCTAGTAATAGTTAATACCATCTATTTGGCATTGGGAATACTACTAATTTTTAACATTGATACTGCAGAACAATTTTTTGCTACTTATGCTGAGTTTTTTGCTCTCTGCCATGTTCGTACAGTGCTGGGTTAAGGAAGAAACATAGATAGGGTTGTACCAGTAGAACAGATCTGTCATTATCCTGCTAGTGTTGCACAGAATATTACCCATCCTGCCTACTGTACGTTGAAGGGTAGGGAACTTTAGGGAGGCAGCACTGAGTTAAAGAAGGTTGCATCCTTGAAAGCATGTGGCTCACAGAGATTAGACTTTTATATATGTTGTGGTTTGAGGCTTGGAATGGGGGCGTGACCTTCCAGCAACTGGGAGGACCCCGGGTGGGGGTGAAACCATTGTATTCCCTCCCCTTCCCACACACACTCTGATAAGAGGCAGGGAGTGGTTTTCTGTTTCACTCCTGCCTTGGAGCTCGGAGAGGAAAGTTCTCCTTTCACTCTGTGGGACCCTGGAACCATTTCTGAGGGTTTTGTATATTTTATCTTTTGTATTATTCCCCTGATCTTTATATATATTATTTTCCTTACTTCCCTTTTTCGTTTTCTGTTCCTTGTTGAACAATATACTTCATTTTTTTTTAAAAGTGTCTCTCTCTCTCTCTCGAGGGGGTGGGGGAGAGGCGAGTACATAGTTCTGTTCCGTGTGGGTCCTGCCCTGAACCCCTTTTTACACGGAACCAGGACATAATATCACCTTGAGACGAGCTAGTCATCAGTTTGGGACATTTCAGGGGCCTACATATTTATTTTAGAGTGGCTGTACACATGACAAATGAATATTTCAGACAGGAACACTGATCTTGACTGGAAATATGTTTACATGTAATATGTTCATCCTCTGAAAATGAATGAATGAACTGAGGTGGACTTCTTTAATTCATCAGAATCCAGGAATGTTGAGCCAACTGGCCTTGTTTTATTTCTGAAAATATTTCTCAAATTATTTCTGAAATTATTTCATGTTTTCCTTAGTCTGGTATGTGTTTCCCTCTCACCTCCCCAGTTTCTCAGTGCTACAGTAACAAAACTGCTGCTTGGCCTTCTGTCTTGATGCTAAGACCCATGCAAAATCAGTAAATTGCCTAGTATGACAGCAGACATAGTGGTAAACTTAGGTGACATAAATCCAGCACACCTAACTTCTGATACCGAATCTGGCCCATATCCGTCAAACATGATGTGTAGAGAGTGTGGTCTTGCAGGCAGACAAGTCAAAGCTGGTGGAATCATTGTAGGAACAATTCTTCTGAGATAAATGACACCAAAGGGCTGAGAAATCTGAAACTGAGAAAATCCAGTCTCTTTAATTTAACCTCCTGAGGTCTGAAAAGTAACTTATTAAGGGTCTGCAAACATTCTCTCTACTACCAGAAATCCTCTGTCTTCTTGCCATATTTACATATATTCAGCCTGGGAAATCAAAAGTGTTTTTGTCTAAGAAGAAAAACATTTCTGCTACAGGACACCTTTTTAAAATAGGAAAGTAATAGAGCCAAATCCGGCATCTGGTTATCTGATGCTAGGAAAAAAATCAAATAACTTCAAGATTGTCAACACTGGGGAAGTAATGCTTTTCAATCAAGATTGACTCTTAGTCATGATTTCTTAAAATCATGTTTTAAATTTACCAGAAGCCATTTCAGATCACTAGGCCAAATCTTAGATGGTTAAAGAATGACATTTTAATGTCAGTATTGCAAATACAAAAGTCATAAATATTTAATTTTTAATGTCTATTTATTTGCTGAAAATACAAGGTCATATAAGCAGTTATCTGTCAAAAGACCATTGTCTGCCACTGCCTGCCAATCACCCACAGATTGTCCCAAGAAGTCTTCCCCATTAACATGTCATGCAGGTATTACTATTTAAAAGTAGTGTATAGTAGCAGAGGAGTAAAAATTAAGTCCTGTATTACCTCGAGTCACTGGTCAGATGGACCTTAACACAGCAGCTGGCAACTTCACCCACTGTGATTGCCAGACAGTTGTTATTTACATACAGCTCATTTCTGTGTGTTGAAAAGTCTGCCATGTGGTTGTGAAGGTCTTCTAGTGGTTCAGTTGCTAAGAGATAGGAGATTTTACTTTGATGCAGATAATAAACAGCTGTTTACACAGCATGTTTGCACATGCTCTAATAGGATCATTTTGCTTATTTTCTTTTTTTCCTACTAGTTGCACTGTCCTAACATCTGTCAAACAACAAATTGTGATACTTGGATGAGAAGGACATGAAAGTAAATCTTACAAAAACTTTTATATTTTAATATCTGTTCTTATTTGGGGGTGATTACCTATTCCTCACATGATTTCTTTACATATATGTACTTATGAGAGATTTTATTCCTTAACTTGAAAGAAGATTTAGCATGACTAAGCTCTAAATGGTTTCATGGTTTTTTAAGTCTTGAGACCACATGTTATGATCATGATGTCATATCTGGCATAACACAACCTACATATTTCATTAAGTAATTCATGGACTTATTTACATCTTCTGACTGATCTAGAGCATATCTTTTGAGAAAGGTACAGCCAGTCTGGTATGAAAGATTTCCAGTGGGGAAGAAAACACTACATCCATAACAAGTTGTTCCAGTGCTTAATCATCCTCAGAGTTTAAAAATGTGCAGTAGTTGTAGTTTGAATTCACCTCTTCTTTCAGTTGTTGAATGCTTTGTAATGCCTTGCTCTGAAGGTAACAAGTTAGAGCACATGGTATGTGGCAAAACAGTTGGAGGTATATTATAGCATCTCTGTGCAGCTTTTTGGCATTGTTTAGGAAATTTTAGAATTCTAAGTATAACAGCTCTGACCTACAAATCTGCCCAAAGTCCTAATGCAGCTATAATTATCCTGTGGACGGTAGGTCCCTAAAATGCTTTTTTGATGTCTTATCCAAATGCTTCATGATCTATACCATTTCTGTAGTATTATTTCTTATGGACACTCTGGCTATTAGCCTCTGGCCAATATTTATTTGTTACATGTCAAGTAGAAATGTGCACTGATTGCATTAGCTCTTGCCCATTTGGAGCTTTACATGAGCAGTTTAACAATACTCCCGCTTCAGTGATTTTGATATAGAAGCCTGATTCTGTAATTCTCTGCTGCATCTATAGGATGATAATGGGTACAAAACGCAGCAATGCAGATATGTTGTCTTAAAAATAGCTGTCTGTAGACATTTAATATTGTACACAGAAAAAAAATTCTTACTGTTACAAAATATTTATGGTTTTCTATTGCTGTCTACCTAAAATAAGTAAAATAACAGCCAGATAGCAGTCTTTCCTCTTTCCTCACTCCCATTATTTGGTCTTTTGATAAGGATCCCTGGAATTTTTAAAGAAATGTAGCAAATTATAAATAAAAAAAAAAAAATAAAATTCCCCAACACATCTCTTAACTATATACTTATTAACTTTGAAATAAATATTTCTGGTCATTTTGGCCTTATTCATTCCAGGACATCTATACTGGTGACCATTACCACCTGGTTATTTTAACCTGTCAGAGTTTATGGTATCTCAGCAATCACTAAAAGTTAAATGTATCTTCTTTTTGAATAGACTTATCATAACTATGTGAAGTTTACATTCTTTTTTTATGCCCATATTCCACAGTGAGGAGTCCCATACGTAGCTTCAGGTCGTGTTATGTATCGCTATATAACAATCTACAAATATGTTGGAAAATTTATTAGGCAGGACTAGAGACTTGTTTACACTTGAAAGTTAGTTTGAATTCATTTTTTGATTAGGGTAAGGTGTGAATTTTAAGTGTGATAGCTATTTCTGTCCATGTGCTGACAAGTAAGGGTATTTAGGATGTTGGATATTTGGCCACAATATTTCCTTCTAAAGCTTTTATAGTAACAATATAGTGGGGTATAAGGATCTTGTACAAAATAGCTCTGACTTGAATCAATACCAAGATTGTTAGTCTCTGCTTTATTTTAAAAAATGTAGCTTATTGCTTAAAGGAAATGATAAAAAATTCAAGATGTTTCAAGATGAATATATGTTTCAACAACATATTTGGCTGATAACTGTGTCCTATAATAAAGACAGGGTATGGTTGGAAGTATGTAGATATTTGTAACTATTTTATTATTCTGATGTAGATCCTAAATCATCATAGAAATCATGCGTAAAGCAATGGAAGAGATTTAATTTTTTTTAATAGCAAAAGATGTAACAAAGAGATGCATTTTGCAGGACATTTTTAAATTCAGTATTTTACACTTAAGTAATATTATTTTAATGGTGCAACTTTACCCTGCTTCTCAGGGCTGGACAGAAGCTTGTGGAGTTAAAAACCTCATATTTCTAGTCTCAGTATAAAGGTCAGGCAATGTGATGGGGACATACAGCAGTCTTGCATCAGCAGTACTACTTTAACAGTGCTTGCTTTTGAGGTTTTCAGTTTTCTATATTAGCTGATATCTGGAAGTATAGTTCAACATTTTACAGCTTTTGAACTTCCCTCTCTTCACTGCTTTGGATGTCTCTGGTAACTTTAAGGAGGACATTACAATTGCAAGAATCTTGAATTATCTGCCATCTTGAAATAGCAATGCAATCCAAGCTACTCAGGGGAAAATGAATGGCTTTCAGGAAGACTTTCAGTGAGCACCACGCTGTGTTCAAAGCAGGTGTCTGATTCTAGCTTCAGCAGAGTTCAGAGGGAGCTGAGCACATCTCAGTGGTGGCCTGCAACTCTGAGTTATCAGCTCTGGAATTAACAGGTAAGTCCACTGCTCACGGCAGATCATAGCAGCCTCCACTCCCTGCTGA
>NW_008622194.1:27381-33871 GCF_000691845.1 Merops nubicus
ATGGTGGGTCCTGCTGCATGAGAAAATAAAACATCACCTGCCAGGAGAGAGAGTGCTTGCTGAGGAGAACAGATTGCTCCTGTGTCCTGCTGGGTGTGTTGACTCTAACACCCAAACGCAAAATCTTTAGTCTACGGGTCTGGATTTCCAGTGAGCTCAAAGTAACTCAGGATGCAGTACTGGAAACCTGGCATGGTAGAGAGCCAAGACACGGCCAGCTGCAGGTGTATCTTGAATTTGTGAAGGACAGCACACATGGAGATAACTTCATAGTCCAGCAGGAATAACAGTAAGAGAGACCTACTATGTTTTTGCCATTTGTCTAGCTCCCAGCTTCAGGCATTTACCTCAAGGATGACGCAGACTGTGTTGACACTGCAGTAGTAGTCACCAAAATAAAGACCTTGTCAGGAAACACTGCAAACCTCCAAAAAATATAGCAAAAACTACCAGACTGTCTTGCAGAGTGTTGCTTCCAAATCTTGGTATCTGTCTTAACTGCTTGTGAATATTTTGAAAAAATATGTGAGCACCAATCTCTGACTCTTGGCTGTAGTCAGGCTGTGTGCTTTAAGCATTGTGTGCAGAGTTTTGAGAGGTCTTCGTTGAAGGTATATTTGGCCATTACATGTATGAAGTGACCTCCTCAGAAGATATTATGACTGGATAAATTACAAAATATTGACTATGGCTACACAATCTGCACTGAGCAAAGAGTAATCCAGGAAGAAAATTGTTTTTCCCAGTTTTCTAGAAACTAAAGAACAATAAAATAGCATAATCTTCTCACTGATTTCAATGAAGAGGAAACTTGACAGCAGTAAGCAGCTACCTGCTTCTCCTGTGATACCATCTAAAGTTAATGAAGACTGAATCAACTTACTGTCTTTTAATGTGGGAAGACTAGGCAATGACTTCATAGAATACCTACTGCTTTCCTTTTGTTACCTTGGTGCTAAAATGAATGCTACAACTTAGATTTTATTTTCTTATTAGTTTCCTATGTTACTTATTAATAACATAACTTTGTAATAAGGAGTCAAATAGCCTAGTTTTACTAAAAAGTAATGATGCATCTCTAAAATGGTGTACAGGGAACTTACACTGGTTAAATGTCTTTTTTTGGTGTTATGTGTCAACTTTCATTGCGTTGCTCTTCTCTTTGTCTAAATTGACTGAAATTACTTTTACCCATATTGTATAATAAATTTCAAAATAATCACATTTTGCTACAGCTTTTAGTGCCAAGTACTTTTCTGCACAGTGCAGGCTCTCTTTTTAAAAACTCTGTCCCTAGCCACCTGGCAGCTCATTCTTAATTCATGTGCATTTGGTTACAGCTGGCACAAAAAGCAGAGTTTCCCAAGGACACTCTGCAGACTTGCCCAGTGGAAATTACAACATCTATAAAATTGTTTCATGATCATTTTGTTTTCTCAGGCCTGTTTTGTCAGATCATGGCCTTGGGTAGAAGTACTGGAGCCATTGAACTGCCAGGATGACATGTCTAAGTAGAAATACACTGAAGGTAACAAAACAATTCTTAAATAGGACAGATATTTACATCTGTTGATTCCATTGCGGGATCAACATTTAGGACACTCAATGACTCTCACAGAGACACAATTTTTATTTATGTTTTTTTTTAAATTTCACACATAAAAAGTGATTGTGGTTTGTTGGGGTTTCTTTGTTTGCTTATACAATTACAAGTTTTAATGATATTAAAATCATTTGAAATTATGATTTATCTGACAGATAGATCCAGGGAATTCTATCCTTGACACCATGCCAGAAAGCTAGGAAAGGTTTCAAAGGAGTACAGAATATCAACCTCTAAATAAAATAGCATATATAATGTAGTTAAAAAAAATGAGAATTGCCTTAAAAATAAAAATAATAAAAAAAACTTATAGCCACAGAACATGTCCCTGTCACATGTAATAAGGTTTTTCTTCAGGCCTGTAATTGCAGTAATTCTGTGTGGCTGCCAGAAGAGTGAAACTGTTTGCCAGGGAGGTGGAATGATTTGTGAAGACCAGTCTGGGAGGATGGTGACACCAGGAGGAGCAGAAGGGAGGCCTTAAGAGCTCCAGGTTAAGTGTTCCAGCAGTTCAGTGATGTAGACTTTCCACAGTCACTTCCAGCCCTCACAGGAGCACTCAAGGAGTAAGATACTGTGCAGTGCAAACCACAATGTAGTAATGTGGTCGTCGTTAACTAAAGGTATGGACAAGTGTCTGTCATGTTCTGCCACAATCATCTTCTTACAATACTCTGTCTTTATCTGATGTTTAAAGATAGATGATGTTGATTATTTTTTATGTTAAAAAGTACAAATTGAGATGGAAACTATGTGGGCATGTAGTCTGATTATACGGATGTAGGTTCCTTCACTCATAAAGTTCTAAAGTTACACAAATGAGCCAGGTTGCTAGATCTAAGGCACTGTTTTGTTCATTCTGGTATTTTGAGATTCTTAAATGAACAGCTAAAGCAGAACTTGAACACATGCTAACAATTTGCAGTCAAGTAGGAAGTGTAAATTTGTGTGGCTCATTTTAACACAGTATGAGTAAAAACAGAACACATCTAGACTATAGCTCGTGAAAGAGGCTGTATTTACAAAGAGGGAGATTCAAGGAAGGTTTAAGTGCTTCATAAGGCAGAGAATAGAATCAAACCAAATTAATGGAGTTAGAAAGCAGTTCCACTTCAGTTTTGTCTCCTCATGCAACAGTATTTTAGTAATCATGGCAGAAGTAGTAATGATAACAGTATACAACTGAAAATCAGATTGAAAATCTGCAGAGGAATGCATTTGCAAAAATAGGCCTATTCTAAATTATAAAATTAGCCTGACTTTTAAAGATGAGCAAAGAAAAGGTAGGATTTTCTGAAAACGCCTTATAAGACAGTTCTGACACTTTCACAAGCAGGGAGTAACCTAAAAGCCACATTATTCCATGGTGATTTGATTTGTGCTTCAGTATAATGAACCTCAAATGAACAAACCCCCAAACTGTCAAACAATAGCCATTCCAAACAATATTTCAAATGGAAAGAAAAGTACCTGTTCAAGTTGTCTGTTGGATTTTTTAACTTTGAAATGACAAATTGATTTATTATACTATATTACTAAAACATCTATTAATTATTGCAAATGAACACTCAACTGATGAGATTTTTTTATACCTAGTACTTTTTATATATTATTTTAAGAACTGTTCCCATATCAGTTTCTCCACTCAGTTGCATACATGTAAACCAGAAGCAAGACAGCTGAAATTAATAAAGCTGTGATTCTGTAAAGCCAGTATAGAAGACAGAGGAATTATGTTACAGAGCTTCTTTCTCTTCCATTTTACGATGGAGTAAAACCACTGCAAAGCTATTGGCTTAACTGGAAACCTATGTCATTTACATGAATATGAATAGAGAGTAGACAATTTGTTTTTATTTTCAACAGCCAAGATAACTGAGGCCATATGTCCTACTATAAAAAACATATGCTTTCCTTAACTCCTGTCTACTCAGAATTCACATACATAAATTGCAGATTACAGTTCCAGATTACAGTGCCTTCCATCTCCTCTTTTTTTACTGAAGTGGTTTAAGGGAACAAAAGTTTTAGTTCAGTATTTTGCTGGTTACAAAACCTGGTAAGATTAATTTCAAAATCTTGAAAGGTAGTAAAAGGTAAAACTGAAAGGTAATAAAAGATTGTGTTGTCTATTCATCAAAATGCAAGACTCCCTTATCTACAATACTAGTTATAATCTCTATTGCATAGATGGCTACTACAGACCCAGGTCTGTAATTCACAATCTGTTTCTAAAATCTAAGAACTGACATGTGCATTAGGTGCTTACGCTCTGATTGTAGTTATTGGATAACTAATCAACATGGTCAGTGGATCCTAGAGTTATTAAGCTGAGCAGACAAGACATATCTGTTTTACAGTGAGCAGAACTGTTTTTCTAGTCTGTGCTAGATCTACACTGAGAAATTTAGGCATGTAAGTCTGAACCTAAGTCCCACAACAGGTAACTTAATGTCTAATATTCTGAAACAAGTGTCCATTACTATTACATTTTCCTAGAATCAAAGTGAAAAGTTTCAGAGACATGAGGCAGCATTGCTGCACCTGATCTAGCCATCACTGTTCCCTTTGAAAAGACTATTTGAATAAGCAGCTAGAGCTTGGAGCTCGTATACTTTTTTCCTCCTCTTTCACGACATTTCTCATTAATTCACCCTCATGTTGCCTCAAAGGGAATGAAGTGGAGAATCCAGAGAATGCACAGGAAAGGAAGAAGAGGCTTTCAAAATACTCCTGTCAGTAAGCAAGTCTAGCTAACATTGGCCGATACATTCTTTACTCTCTCCTGTGAAATACAGTAATTATTCCCATATTAGGAGTACTGAGAAATTATTCTCTTTCATCTGTTATCAAATATTAATGAAAGGGAAATGAAGTCACCCTGCATATAGCACTAGAAATCACTTTGGAAGAAACAGTTAATGGTTAGGTACACTTCCTAAACATACTAATAATTTCTAGTGTCTTTAACAATGTCAAAAAAACCTGCATGGGATTCCAAGATATATATGGAATTGAAATATTTTTATAGTTTACAAATTAAGTTTCAATGCACAAGAAATGTAAAAACTATAGTGTGAGAAAGACTCAAAAAGTCTGAATATGTTTTCCCAAACTGTCTATCCCACAAAATTTCCGACTTAAGTGGTTAATTCTCAGGCCATTTATTTTACATATTATTAGCTATCCTTGGTTGGGCTTCATCATCCAATATATCATGTGTTGTTATTGAAATGCTTCCTTTCAACAGCACGTACAATAATTGCTCTGTATGAAGTGACAATGCTACTTTTTTTTCCCAGTTCTAAGGAAAAAGGTTTTGATACATGATTTACTGATGTAGTTATTTATTCATTCTTTCAGGCTTCATATGTTCATTCCACTTTCCATAACATTTTCTGTGGATGCTATGGACAAGTTTTCTGTGCCCTTCGTCCTAGTGATTTGCTATTTCTTTGCGTCATAAAAAAGTTTCTCAGAACTGTTATAGTAAAGTCACACTACCAATAGGGAACCTCTACTTTTATCTTTTTTATCTTTTATAAAAGTCCTGACACAGCTGCATGTAAGTGTTCAGGTTTATCCTTGTCCAAATGGCTGTTAACTAACTTAATCTGGTAGATTCATTCTCTTTTTTTCAAGGTAAAATGTAGCAAGCAGAATAACCTTCTGGTCTCCACTCAGACTGTGGAGTTCACCAGGGACATGGTACAACAATCAATATAATTGCTTTCTGTAACACCAGTTCAAACTAAGACAACAAATTGGAGAACTTAGATCATGTCTCATCCAGATATCAGCAGAATGCAGACCACAGCACAGCACAGCACAGGCTTGTTGGCCATGGTTGTTTGAGAAAGACTAATCTCAGTCTATGATTTTAGAGACCTACTTGTTTGATGTTTCACTATTCTCTGATTGTGGTGATGGATGCCGCACTCCCCTCAAGAATGATGAATTCATTTCAGATATCTCAAGAGTCAATGATTATGGTTTCTATCTAGAGTTGATTCAAGGTGTTACCTTTCTGACAGTAAAATGTAATTTATCGTGAAAGTGTAAGATAAAACTCTGTGAACATCTTTAAAACCAATATGTGCTTTGCATGGCTCTGGTAATGTTTATGTATCACATTTATAGAATATCCTTCTCAAGTATCATCTTAGCAGGCATTTTAAAAGGAATTGTATCGTAATGCATAGACTCCATACAGTCCACTTTATTTGGATTTAGTCCTGACCATGTCAACCATTCAGTTCCGATTCATCCAAGAATATATCACTGTTTGTGTCATCTGTTAAAAAGATACATGAGGAATACCATCCATGTCTTCCTATATCATAATGAAGATGAAAATTTCAAAAGAGGTGGAAATTTGTTCCAAATATTGTGCAGATACGTTCTCTTGTTTTCAACACTGCCACAATCCCATTGTCTTTTCTTTGCTTTAAGATTAGTTTTACTTTACAAATGGTAGTTCGAACAGTTGTTTTGTATATAAAAGAAATGGATTTAATGTACCAATAGAATGTGATCTTAATTGTATTAGGCTACAAAGTCACATATGAAAGTGTGAATGCTTTGTTCAGACTTGAGATTAAAGTTCTCTTTTCTTTCTTATGGTAAACCCAATGACATGGGTATTTTGCAAATGTATTTGCCCTCAGCAAATTCCTTTTTTAAATTCATAAGTACAGTGTACTGCTTAAAAAAAAAAAAAAAAAAACAAAAAAAAAAAAACCCCAACCTTGGTCCTGTGCCATTTAGCACACAGGGTCCTGTGGAGGTCATCTGATGTACATAATCCATTTTGAATTCCTTCAGTTTTTATGACTTTGTCAGGCTTAAACTGATGATTCTGACAGTATTTCTTAGCATCTCCTGCTG
>NW_008622194.1:33882-34107 GCF_000691845.1 Merops nubicus
TGAATGTTTAAAGCTGGCTTCCCACTGCTTTTCATACTGATGTTAGCTTTCAACTGGATGAAATGAAGTCATAATTAAAGAAAAAACATCCCATACATAATTATAAAATAGTACTCAGCCTATCATTCAAGTTGCCTGCAGGCATTTTTAAATACTTGTTTTTATTTGTGTTATGTGGTTTTTCTGTAATACTAATAACTCTATTTTTCCTGCACATCTTTCCCT